>NC_072776.1:3783077-4057618 GCF_022539595.1 Amphiprion ocellaris | reverse complement strand
ACTATTTAAATCGGCAGACTTGTGTTTTTGTAGTTTTTATGCGGTAATGTGTCGCTGCTCGGTGACATGGCGCACTAGCAGCGGTGTGTCAACAGCTAAAAGGCCGGCAGCCGCTGCACACAGGACGTGTTGAATTCAATGTGAGGGATTTAGAGAAGCCAGAGGTGATTTAAAATAGTAATAAACTGTCAAGTCTGACTGCTGGTTGCTGTGTGATGAACCTCAGACAGCTGCGAACCGTTACTTTAATACAGTAACAGCGGCTAGCATGCTAGGCTAACATTAGCTAGCAACTTGAGACGTTTTGTCAGGCTCTTGAGAAATAAATGTCCTCTTCTGTAGCATTTCAGACCTTTATGTGCTCGCAACGTGTCAGTTTCAGGTTGTTAAATATAAAAATGTGTTGAAACCAAACATCGGAGACTGTTCTATGAGCTAATATTCACATGTCAGACCAATAAATACTTGCTAAATATGCTAAAAGGTCGTTTTCACTTGCCTGCTACAGACAGTTTTGTTAGTTAAAAGATGCTTTGTGTCGGTTAAGAGCAGCTTGTGGGTCCAGATTGTGTAGATTTAATCATTTATGTATGAAACAGTGCTGAGAGGTTCTGCTAGAAGAATGTCAATGATTGATTTATCATGTTTATGATGTGATGCTTAGAATTAAAGATACTTAAGCGTTTCTTAACATTATCTAACTTTATTATATGTCATTATGGTCATTTTGAGATGATTTTATGTCCTGTTGTAGTTTCCTATAGTTTTGAGTCCTTTTGGAGTAATTTGTGTCTCTATATGGTCCTTTTTGTGTCATTTACAATCGTTTTGTGTTCATTAGATGTAATTTTGTATCTCCTTAAGCTAATTTTGTGTATCTGTTCTTGTGTCTGGAGAAATTTTGTGTCTTTTTCTGGTGCTTTTGCACGGTGTACTGCCATTTTGCGTATGTTCAGGGTCATTTTATCTCATTACCGTCATTTTATGTTGTTTTGTGTCCGTTAGAAATGATTTTGTGTCTCGTGGTAGTTTTCTGTGGTTCTTGGACCATTTAGAGTAATTTTGCATGTCTTTGTGGTGCTTTTTGCACATTTATAATCAACCGAAGTGTTACTTTTTAAGAATTGTGTTGCAGTATTTGTTAAACAGAAGTTCAGTTTGTACTTTTCCTTAAATCATTTGTCCCCATTGTTTGGTATTAAAGGTGTACGTTAAAGTATTAATTCTAGATTTCTAACTCTACCTGTCATTTTTTATTTTTTTTTTCCCAGTACACGATGGGACGTGTGATCAGGGGACAGAGAAAAGGTGCGGGCTCCGTGTTCAAAGCCCATGTCAAGCACAGAAAAGGTGCTGCTAGACTCCGTCACATTGACTTCGCTGAACGCCATGGTTACATCAAGGGGATTGTGAAGGTAACTGGTCGACTCTGACCCGTCGTAATCTTGCTGTTTTGGCGTGAAGCGGAGCTCTAACGTCGCTTTCCTGCCCTCTCAGGATATCATCCATGACCCCGGCCGTGGTGCTCCCCTGGCCAAAGTGGTCTTCCGTGACCCATACCGCTTCAAGAAGAGGACGGAGCTCTTTATCGCTGCTGAGGGCATCCACACTGGACAGTTCATCTACTGCGGCAAGAAGGGTAAGAGGCTGGATGGTGTACGCTAGCTCTTAGAGATGACTGTCGTCCAAATCAGGAGGTTTTTTTACGTAACTTTCTAAATTTGTGCACAAGTTGCTTGATCCTTAAGGGTCTCATTCACAGCTCTTCAGTACCGTAGTTGTGCTTCTTGTACTCAAACCAGACAACAGCCAGGTTTTATTTTTGTCCTCCCATCATCCATTAGCAACAGCATCAATTGAAAGTCACTCAATGAAAGCAGAGATCAGAGTGCCTAAAAATGAGACACTTCCTGAATGATTCCTTTGCTTGAGTCTTTGCTGGTGGAGTCGAATGATTTTTCACCTTCACACACACTTTATCTCCCATGTCGTGTGCAGTTAGTTTCCTTCCAGTATCACTCCAGCTGTCATTAAGGAAGGTAAAGAGTTTAGTGAATAATCTTTTACCTTAAGTATAAAGTTCAGTTTCAGTTGTGGAATCTCTGACATGTTTGGCTTCATTATTAAGTTTTGTAGACTAAAAAATGTCTTTGTTCCAGTTGGAATTGATTTATTGGAAAGCTTTTGACCCTGTCTTAAGGACAGTTTGAAGCAGAGTGTTGGAAGTTTTAATGGAACTCTTAGATGACTTTTCTAGCATCGATGAAGTGACTGGAAGTTTATTTAGACATGTAATTAACACGTTAAACTGGCAGCATGTTAGTTCATGATGTCTGATGAGAGCGGAGTAGTTCTGGCTGACATCTAGAAACGATTGTAGGGATTTCTTGGGGTCACTCGTGTTAATTCTGAATCCCAGAGCTCATCAGGATTTAAGCTTTATTTTTGAGCATTGTCGTGTCATTTTGCGGTATATTTAGCATCTTTCTGTTGGCTTGTTGTGCTCGTATGCCGTCTCACATTTCTTCACAGTGAGACTGTTGGATTACTACTAACAGCAGCGACGGTGCTTGTGATTGGGTTAAACTGGGATTATGTTGTTGGATTTAAGCATCTGAAGCTTGTGTCTCATCTTTCATCCCACAGCTCAGCTGAACATCGGTAACGTTCTGCCCGTCGGCACCATGCCTGAGGGAACCATCATCTGCTGCCTGGAGGAGAAGCCCGGAGACAGAGGCAAGCTGGCCCGCGCTTCTGGAAACTACGCCACCGTCATCTCCCACAACCCCGAGACCAAGAAGTCCAGAGTCAAGCTGCCCTCAGGCTCCAAGAAGGTCATCTCCTCGGCCAACAGAGCCGTCGTCGGTAGGAAGCCCTCATGTCTCCTCTCTGGAAGCTGCTTTCTGCTGTGAAACAGGCTGATTGGTTGATGTTCTGTGCTGCAGGTGTTGTTGCTGGTGGTGGTCGTATTGATAAGCCCATCCTGAAGGCTGGTCGTGCCTACCACAAGTACAAGGCCAAGAGGAACTGCTGGCCACGTGTCCGTGGTGTGGCCATGAATGTAAGTCAACCTGATTGGATGTTATCTGTGATGGCAAACAGGTAGAACAGCTCAGAGAACCAGGACAGGAAAAGCAGTTAGTGGTCACCATAGGATGTTGTCCTGATGGTGTTCTCCAAGGAGGTGGAGGTCAGGATGAATCTTCAGTTACTTGTCATTTATAGCTACTCACAGTGAGGAACAAACCCACATTTCACACATGAATCGGGTTTGTTGATTTCTGGTGTGTCAACTCCTGTTTACTAGAAGTTTGACATTTAAGCGTTATTTTAGATCTGTTTTGGGGGCTAATCAAAATTTTCCATGTTTATATTCTAAAATGTATTGTAGTATTTTCTTTAGGTATCATAAAGCAGCACTGCTGTAGCTTATAGGGGGAGTTATTTGAAAATTTGTGTTTGAGAAGAAAAAAGAAAGCCCCCCAAAATGTAATATACATAATCTGTAAAACCCAAATTTAGGAAAAAATACATAAATAATAAAAACTAGTAATAAAAAATTTAAAAATATTACATGTAAAACCCAAATATAGAAAAATTATGCAAAAATAATATATATTATAAATAACAAAAAAATCCTAAATATTTGATATATATCTAATCTGGAAAACCTAAATATAGAAAAAAATCTGCAAAAACATTTATTTGTACATAAATAATAAAATATATATAAATTAGTAAAACCCAATGATCCCTTACCTGCAGTTCCTGGATGTTTCTTTGACTAATTTTTCACTGCAAAAGAAAAAAACTAGAGTTAAGATTCTCTAATTATTTGACACACTAGTGTTACCAACACTGGAAGAAATGGTGGCTCTACACACTTGAGATATTTAACAATGTTAATAAATGTTTTTTGTGTCATGTCTGCTCTGTGTAAGCTGAGTCAGTTTCAGCCTCTCAGCTGCACAGAATAACGCAGAATTCTTTGTTTATTACAGAATTTGTTCAGAGCAAGTGGTTAATTTTTTGCAGATTGTTTCTTAGCTTCGATTTGGTTAATTTTCCAGACAATAACTGAACTTAACACAAGTCCAGCTGGTGGGTTCTGGGTGTTAGGAATGTTTTTTGTATCTCTGTGTATTGAGCTATGTTCCAATAAATAGATTTTTTTTGGTTCCTGGTACTAAAGCTGCCGTCTGTTTCTCCCTGCAGCCCGTTGAGCATCCCTTCGGTGGTGGTAACCATCAGCACATCGGCAAACCCTCAACAATCAGGAGGGACGCTCCTGCTGGTCGTAAGGTCGGTCTGATCGCTGCCCGTCGTACAGGCAGACTGCGTGGAACAAAGACCGTCCAGGAGAAGGAGAACTAGATCTGACTTTCTTGATAATAAAATATGTTCCAAAAGAATCTGCTCTCTGGACTTATTTCTGAGGAACAGAGATGGAATAAGGAGGTAAAGCTGTGGTTCTAACAGAACCACGTGGTCTGACCACGTCATTAAAACGGCACAACCTTACAGCAGATGCCCCCTAAACACTGCTCTGGAGCTAAAATCATTTCATTTATTAGATGCTTTTATCCAAAGCGACGTTCATGTGAGAGTAAAATGCCACACAAAAGATTAATTGATTTTAAGCTTATTTTAACTCTAAAACCCAGATATCGAAAAAATTTTGCTAAAATAACTAATAATTTAAAAATTTAAAAAAAAATCTATAATCTGTAAAACACAAATATAGAAAAAATTTGCAGATACAAATAATGAAAATTAATAATTAAAAAATACACATGTAATCTAAAACCCAAATATAAAAAAATGTCATCTGATATGTAAAACCCAAATATAAGGAAAAAATGGCAAAAATAATATATCAATAAATAAAAAATATTCAAAAAAATATATTAAATCTGTAAAATCAAAATATTAAAAAATATAAACAAAAAATAATTACAAAACATCTGTAAAGCACAAATATGGAAAAAATAGCAAAAATATGTTTAGATATAAATAATAAAAATAAATATATAAAATCTGTAAAACCCACATGTAGAAAAAATGCAAAGAATATATTTTCATATAAAAAAACTGAAAATTTATAAAAATATTCTATATATTGTACATCTATCATACATATATATATATATATATATATATATATATATATATATATATATATGCATATACAATCTAAAAAAAAGCTAAACAATATTCAGATATAAATAATAAAAATAAGAAAATGATGTATTTTTGTAACAGTGGGTTTTAGACGGTTAAAGCAGGGATATCAGTTTTACAGTAGAAAGTTTATTTCAGATTATTGTGGCTCAAATTGTCGAGCCAGTGGAGAGATAAAAGTAGAGAATAAAAGATGTTCTACATTTCATGTTTAATCTGACATTTTGGTCATTTGGCTTAAATTTACTGGATTACTCATTTAAGCTCATTTACTGATGATCCTCAACAAAACAACACTGTCTGGTTTTGGACTGTGACAACATAGTACTCAATATGAAAATGAAAGTGGTCCAACAAGACATTTTGGAATATTATTTTGACCTTCCTCATTTGTGTTGGACGATCTCCTGGTTTAGTTTTCACTATCTGGAGACAAAAGCTGGAAGTAATGAACAGTAAAAGTTACTATTGTAATAACGCATATTAGAGTCGATGCTGTTCTGTCTTTCATCAGCAAAAAACATCCTAGAAATACTCACATTTTTTGATATTCTTTTGGATCCTGTGCAGATGCTGTTGCAATAACCGCTTCAGAACACTAGAGGGAGCCTGAAGTCCGTCCTGAGAGAATGACTGAACCACAGCTTCACCTCACAGCAGAGTCCAAGGTTGTTTAAATCAATCCAACTGGACTTTAAGAAGGTTCCTTGAAGACGTTTCACCTCTCATCCAAGAGGCTTCTTCAGTTCTGGTGGTGGTTGATGTTGCCTCAGCTTATAACCTCTGTGAGGTGTGGTCAGTGTTATTCACATTCCGACGACCATTGCCAAGGTCCGTCTGGCTCCTCAACGATGGTCGTTGGGAGCCAGGGAGTGACAAAAGGGGTCGTTGAAATGCGAGTTTCACCGAGCCCTCGTATGCTAATGGTGGTTGTTAGCATGAGCCACTTCACCTGAGTCATTCTGCTGAGTAGTTCTTTTGGGACCTGATTCCCCCCCCCCCCCCCCCCCCCCCCCCCCCCCCCCCGTTCAGAGATGGCTTCTCCACTTTGACATGGATGGCTTCTTTCACGCGTCTCTCAAACCATCTGTCCTCCCTGTCCAAAATCTGAACATTGGTGTCCTGAAATGAGTGTCCCTCTTCCTTGAGGTGAAGGAAGACCGCCGAATCCTGTCCTGAGGAACTGGCTCTTCTGTGTTGAGCCATACGCTAGTCCAGTTGGATTGATTTAAACAACCTTAGATAACCATGACCTGGATGAATGAGAAACTACACAGACATCTCACAGCAGAGAACCACAGGTGTATCTGATTAAAACGGGTGTGCTGCATTCAGGTGATCAGGCTCCAGGTAGAGGACAGGAACTGTGCCAACGTCAGCAAAACTTTCCCCACCTGTTCTTTTCCTGCTGTGACAAGTCAAGTTTTCTGCTGTGTGAAAAAAGATCGAACTCATTAGACCAGATCAGACGTGACAGATCAATTAACTGATTATTTAACGGACAAAAAAAGGTGGTAAACAAACACGTTGCGGCTTCACATAGGTAAATATTCTGAGCCGTTGGAGCCACAAGCATCTAGAGCAGAGGTGTAAAACTCACTGTAGTTCGAATAAAGCGAAACACAACATGACAAAAATAAAACGAACACAAGCGAGGCAAAAAGGAAATACAAAACGACAAAAACATGACACAAAAGTCTGACAAAAAAACCATGACAGAATATTACAAAAATGAGACAAACGACACAAAAGTGACAAAAAATTAGACAAAACAGCTACAAAGCGACAAAAAAAGACAAACGACAAAAACGATTCACAAAACAACGTATGAAACAAAACACGACAAAAATCTGAAAAAAGAACACAAAACGATAAACTATGAGACAAAATCAGACAAAAGACCAAAACCAACAAAAAAAGAAAATATTACAAAAACCAGACACAAAATGACAAAAAATTAGACAAACGACACGAAAAACAAAGACAAAAAAATTGACAAAAAAAGGACAGAAATTAGAGACAAAAAAACAAAACGACAAAAACGAGAAACTGACAAAATGAGACAGAATCAACCAAAAAAAGATAAAATATCACAAAAATGAGACAAAATGACATAAGAACAATGAGCAATGTAGTATTTTACTTTATAATCAAAACAACTTGTCATGATCTAGAAATGATTTTAAATTTACAGTTTTACTAATTTACAATCTGCAGTTAATGTCTTCTCTGGAATTTTTACACTTTGAGGGCTGGATTGGACCCTCTGGAGGACCGGTTTTGTTCCGCGGGCCGCATGTTGGACACTCCTGATCTAGATTTTATCAGCTTGAGCTTCATGAAACTGACTCTTACTTTCTGGATGTCCGCAGTTAAAAATGAGACGCAGGCAAGATTCCATGTTCTTTATTTGCTAAGGGCGCAATGCTTTTTTTTTGTTATATTTCTGTGCACAAAAAACCTCACAAAGTGAAAGTCCACATCGCGACTGTAGCTCCAGAATTCAACGTCACACCATGGCCAAAACAAAAGTCGGCAAAAAACAGGGCGCAGAACTCTGTACAGTCAATATCTTCTTTAAAAATAACACAAGGACAAAAATGTTCCTCTTAAATCAAATTCTATTTTTAGTGAAATACAACAAAATAAATTCTATAAAATAAGAGCAAAATATTTAAATATAATACGGTGGGCAGAATATTTTCATTTGCAGGAGTATTTGGTATGTTTTAGACAAAAGAAAAAAAAATTCAAAAAATACACGCATTCAAGTTACCAATTAAATACAGTATTTACTGATGTTTACCTTTTACTCCTACAGAATTACAAGTTAGCTCGAGGTGCAACGTGACTAACCAGCCGCTATTCTTACGGTAAAACCCCGCTGTGGGACCGGCGAGGGTCTCGATGCCGCTCGGGTTCGTCCCGAACCGCAGCCAGACGCCCGACCGGACCGACGCCACGGCGGAGAGGAAGCCGATGGGCAACGAGTCTGTCTACGACTAGGCTCTACTGAAGAGACAGAAGCAAACCACACAGTCTATTAGACACCAGGGAGCCCAGTGCAGCGATTCTGTTGCATATGTGTTCATTTTTCAGAATTCCTATAGATGAAAGCTAAGCCGTCTAAACCCACCAAAAACTGACTGCCAAATGTGAAGTCGGAGGATTATAATGTGCAATTGAAAAGCCACTTATTCATACATTGGTTCAAAATATCGCCCTCGTTGTAGATAGGGTAGATGAGTAGAAAAAGAACAACAACGAAGAGAGAAAAAAAAAAAAACCTAAGGGTAACAACACCCCTCTGGAGATGTGGATTAAGAACAGCTTTTAGGTTGTTATGATCACAAGTCTTCCCTTGGGCTACACTATTCTGGTGAGAAGCCATGCTAAATGTTACAGCATATTAACTAGAGCTTCGAAAAGGATTGAATTAATTACCAGAACCAACAAAAAAAAGAAAAAAGAAATAAACAAAAAGAAAAAGAAAGGCAATGAGTTTCAGAACAATGTTGCATCACTGCTTTTTCACATCAACCAAACACCGTTAAAGTCCACCCAACCATTCCACATCTCACACGAAAACCAACCACAGCTCGTGAGTTGATCCGGCGTGGGTCGTAAGGTCGCCAAGGAGCTTAAGAAGAATAATAGAATTATGATAAGAACAGTTGAATGACCGGTAACCGTCCGATGGTAGAACAAACTTTACTGCTGAGCATGGGTGATAAAACAAAGAGGAGTTGTTGTCTTCTTACAGTTTTTTTTGGGGAATTTTTCTTATTTATAATATCCATTTTTGTTTTTCATATTATCTGCAACATCTCCCAACAGCAAACCACATGGAGTTATGCTACTGGGGGATCTGAACAGTCAGAAACATTAACATACTATGTACACCTTTTCGTCGTGTAGACAAGCGCGTCGACATCGTCAGCTCTGGCTAAATTTCACTTTTCTTTATTAGAACTCTTGTCGCTCCCAGCAGGCCCTTGTCACACGGTCAGGCAGCTCCAGGCCAGGGAAGAGCGCCTCCCACAGGCAGGCGGAGGGGGAGAGAAGTGGCCTGGAGAGGGGATGGGAGGCCTGGCTCTGCCCTGCCCTGGGGCCACAGAGAGGGACAGAGAGTTGAGGGGCCCGGCGAGGAGCTGGGCTGACCGGAGGATGAGAGGAAGGAGAGCGGGACGATGGAGGCTCGAGGCACAGCAGAGGGCAGGAGGGGAGGGTTACTCCTTAGGCGGGGCGGGCGCCGGGGTCGAGGCGGGGGCCGGGGCCGGGGCCACCTCCTCGGTGCCCTCCCAGTTCTCTTGTGCTCGCGGGCCCGGGCCGGGAGCGGGGCCGGGGCCAGGGGTGGGGGTCTGGGTCGGGCCCGGGGTCGGGGCCGAGGCGGGACCGGGACGCTGGGGGTTGTTCATGTGCTGAGCAGCCGGTCCGGTGTACGGCTGCCCATGGGGGTGGTTGTTCTGTTCAGGAGGACACAGGAGAGAAAAGTTCAACTGAAGATATGAAATACTTTAAAGGAACAAGCAGACATTTGTTTCAGGCAGGAGAGTCGGGAATATTTACAGTCAACAAACCCCACCACGACAATTTAGCATAATCATGACAGATATTTCTTTTTGGCAATATATCAGATTTTATATGGAAAATAACAAATTAAATCACTTTCCACTAAGTTACCCATTACAAAAACACCTCTCAAGGAAGTGTGTTAATTCCAGATCACATGACCTGCTCATTTTGTTTCTTTTTTGGTCATTTTCAGTCTGTTTTGTGGTTATTTTAGGGGTTTTTGTGGTCATTTTGTGGCTGTTTTGCAATTTTTTTTTAAAGTTATTTTGTGTGTTTCTCGTCATTTTGTGTCTTTATATGATAATTATCTCTCACTGAGGCATTTTGTGTTTTTCTGTGGTCATTTTGTGTCATTTTTTGACATTTTGTGCATTTTTGTGGTCATGTGTCTTTTTGTGGTTGTTTTGCGTGTCTGTACTCCTTTTGTTTCTTTTTTGTTCATTTCACTGTTTTGTAGACATTTTGAGCATTTTTGTGGTCATTTTGCACCCCTTTGAGTCCATTTTCACTCCATTTGTGGTAATTTTAGGTGTTTTGTGGTCATTTTGCAACTTTTTGTTTGTGTCTCTCATCATTTTGTATCTTTATATGATCATTTTGTGCCTCATTGAGTCAGTCAGAAGAGACTGGCCAGACTCCAAGGCTTTCTGAGTTATTTGATATAAAGTAGTGTGTGAGTCAAGTGTCAACCGGTTTACTATAATATCTTTCTCTAAAAATGCCATGTGGTGTTTGGTTATAGGCGGCCATGTTGATTTTAGGCCTGAAAACAGCAAAAATGTTGATACAAAAAGTCTCGCAGTTATATATTTACCCAGAGGCCTGAAACATCTTGTTGTTGACCCACAGAAGAATGAGATTTAGCAGGTTTTATTCCTCTGTGGCTCAATAACCATTAAAAACACATGAATGATTCACAGTGTTGTAATCTGGGCGCCATAGTTTCCTTTTAAGTCAGTGTTATTGTGATAAATATTGAAAAAAAAAAGATTGTGACATTTAGTTTTTCCTGCAATATATAAAAAAGTTACGAGATGACTAGAATTACTTCATTTAGAAATAATTACTCTGAATGATGCAAAAAAAAAAAAATTAGCCAAATATTCATATTTTGTAACACCGGTAAAGGCATCCAAAATATTTGTATTTCTTTGTATAGCGTTCAGATCTGACTTTGATCTTATTATACTAATAATATTTATTTTCACTACAATCTCTTGTAAATGAAATGTTTGGTGGCGTTAAAAGGACTTTGATTCGTGGATGACATTTCTTGCCAGATGGAGGAATCACGTTTTGTGGATTCTGGTAACCATTTTCAACTTTATTTTAATTTTTAAATCTAATAAATCTCCAGCGCTTCTCCTTTCTAGCAATGATTTAAAACTTTAATCAACGACTAAAAGCTTGGAAATATTTGGTTTATGGTGAAAATCGGTGCCACATTCGAAGCTAATGTTGGTTGAGAAGCTGCTGTAGCTGCGTTTTCACTCCTATTACAAAGTTTCGTGAAGAATCGCAAGGCTTTGTGCTTTCAAACGACGTATAATCTGATTCAGAACAAAGTCTCGGCCTGTTGAGTGTGAAGGGGTTAAACTAAAATGGAATTTGTCGGCTGCAGTGTTGTAATATCACAAATTCGCTAGAAACTCGAGCCTTCGGTTGCATGAGCACTCAGGCATGAAATAACACTTAGGGAAAATTATTTATCGCCATGGTTACCGGCATCATTAATGGATAATGTGAGATGGGCTAACGGGAATCGACGCCACTTCTCGTGCTCTCTGCTCTGCTTTGACACAAAAACAACAATCCCAGCAGTGTGCAAGAAACCAGGACGTCATTTAAACACCTGAGTGACACAAAGACGAGGAGGTGAACTTGGACCCGACACTCTACCTGCTGAAACTGCGTGGTTCCAGGAGAATGTGGGTACAGAGAGGTGTCCTCGGGCGGGGAGGAGTCTTGATCGTCAGGTGCCTCCTGTTCGTCGGGCTCCTAGAAAATAAGAGAAACGTCACGACAAATCAACATGTCGAGTGTATTTTTGTAGATTACATCAATGTGAAGTAGGTGAGCTGCATATTTGAACAAATCTCTGGCATTTCAGTGTGTCATATCGTGTGTAGGCTGCATGGGGAAGTCAGATTTTCTACTGTGTCGTCGAGTAAATGAGGTTTAAATGGGATTAGATTAGGTGTGTGGGTGGATTCTACACCTGAGTGCATCCTCACAGCACGCTGCAGAAACGGAGCTAACAGAAGGAACACATGAACCGCTCTACTGTTGAGGTGATTTGTGCTTTTATTATGCAATTACTTCAAAGTAAGAAAAATATTGAATAACACCAGCCTCGCACTTTAGCATTTATCTCTGGGACAGGGTCGAGTACACATAAATACATATTACAGCGTGATGTAACCGTCAGGTATGTGAATCTAATGTGCTAATGCAGGGGTGTCAAACATGTGGCCCACGGGCCAAAAGCGGTCCTCCAGAGGGTCCAATCTGGCCCTCAAAGTATAAAAATTCCAGAGAAGACATTAACTGCAGATTGTAAATTAGTAAAACTATAAATTTAAAATAATTTCTAGACCATGACAAGTTGTTTTGATCATTAAGTAAAATACTAGATTGTTCTTTTGTTGTTTTGTGCCTCGTTTTTGTAATATTTTGTCATGTTTTTGTTGTTTTGTTTCTGTTTTATGTCGTTTTGTGTTGTCTACTTTTTTGTTGCTTTGTTTCTCGCTTGTGTCATTTGTCCATGTTTTTGTCGCTCTGTAACTTTTTGGTCTAATTTTTTGTCTCATTTTTGTTGTGTTTTGTCGTTTTTGTTGTTTGTCTTTTTTTGCCTGACTTTTTTGCCGCTTGTCTCATGTTTTTGTTGTTTTTTTGTATCGTTTCTGTCGTGTTGTGTTTCCTTTTTGTCTCGCTTGCATAGTTCGTCTATTTTTTGTCGTTTTGTTTCTCATTTTTGTCGTTTCGTGCCTCGTTTTTGTAATATTTTGCCATGTTTTTGGTTTCTACTTCTTTCATTTGTCTCACATTTTTGTCGTTTTGTCTCACCCTTTTGTCTCATTTGTGTTTTTTGTCTTATTTTTGTCATTTTGTTTCACTTTATTTGTTGTTTGTCTCGTTTTTGTTGCCTTGTGTCTCATTTTTGTAATATTTTCTCTTGTTTTTCTTGCCTTTTCTTGTCTGACTTCTGTAGTTTTGATCATAAGGTAAAATACTAAGTCATTCAGTTCCAGATAGCTGTAACTAAATGTTTTGTGTAGTTGTAGAGCCACTCTGATCTTTAAGTTGTAATGTGGAAATGATAAGCTGAGGCTGAATGTTGTTGAAATTGAATTTATTTTTCTTAAGAAATTTCAGGTTGTTCATAATGTTTTGTAAAAAGATAATTCCTTAAATGTGAACTTTTTCAGAATGTACTTTTTTGCACTAAAACAAAGGAAACATTAGAAGTTGTAGTGATTGATAGGTTATTATGCTGTGATTTTACTGGTCTGGCCCACTGAAGATCAAATTGGCTGAATGTAGAACCTGAACTAATACGAGTTTGACACCCCTGCACTAACGGATACAATCACACAAACCATCCATGTGCTGTCTAATCTGTTCATTTCAATACAAAATGCGGTGGTTTTGTAAAGACTTCCAAAATGCCTATTATTGCACGGTATGTAAGTGGAACAGCATAACGGGAGAACAACATGCTGCTGAATGAGGAGAACAGTTAAAATACTGTAACTGCCACTAAATACTGAAGTACAGCTGAGGCTGAGAGACGCAGGTGGCTGGCCGTAGCACACTTTGAGGAAGCAAAGCCTGGCGAAAGAGGCTGGCTATGCGAGTGCTGTCGCTGAGACTGGGCAGCAGGACAGGGAGAGAACAAAGATCTGTTCACTGTGTGCAGCTGACATGCTAACATGACTTCTTATGCCAGTTACACTATTTAGCATCTCACCAGTCTACCTCACCGTTTGCTACTATTATCGTTTATCTACTGCTGACACAGTGTGAAAATGTGTGAACAAGGTAGAAAAACAGTAATACACATTTCAAGGTGATAAACTGCAAATAAAAGTGCTAATTAATTCCTATAAATCCTCTAACCTCATGTCCATAACTATTAGTGTAACTTTTGTAACTTTTTTTTTGACTCAACAGTGTTTCTATCCTCCCACTATCTACACTAAAGTTGTGCAATTCTACCTAAAGTGTTAAATATGTTGGAGGACTAAACATGGGTGTTTCTCTGCTGCTTATTTAGATAAATTATGTTTATTTTCCTTCCTTTATGTCGTGGTGCCTGGAATACTGACCTTCCCTGGGCTTCCCTGAGTACACTTGAGCTGTGTATGGAATATTACAGGAGAAGTGTGTCATTTGACTGGATTTTTCATCATAAAAATACAAATAACTCATTTAAAAAAAAATTATATTTATGTGTATTGTGAAGTCTAGCCAAGAAAAGAAAACATTCAGCATAGGTAACATTACATAGCTGTCCCTATATTGATTGGCCTGCTAAATATTCTATCAGGTGTCAGGAAAAAAAAGCTAAAAACCCAGATCATATTCCATGCAAAATGACACGAGACAGAAAAAAATATATAAATCCACCATAAAAACTGTTTATAATCAAATTTCTGTCCAACCTCGTACTCCCTTTATCACATATTCACACCCAGTTAACTGCTGGTTATGTTACTGCATTCGACGGGTTGTTTTGAAGTGACACGCATCAGTTTCATGCTCAGTCATAAACAATATTTCTGTGGGGTTTCTCTGTTACCTCTCTAAACACAATCCCTAAGGCTGTGTGATGATGTGAAACTGTGGGTATGAAGGGTAAGGTGTCAGTGCCATTACCTCCTCGGGACAGAGCTCACAGGCCTTGGCCAGTGTCATACGTGCGCTGTGCGAACGCTCCAGGAAGTATCCGTTGGAGGTCTCGTTGCTCTGGACCGGAGGGGACCAGTTGTTGTAGGTGTACTGAGGATTTCCTGT
Source organism: Amphiprion ocellaris (assembly GCF_022539595.1). Classification (NCBI taxonomy): domain Eukaryota; kingdom Metazoa; phylum Chordata; class Actinopteri; family Pomacentridae; genus Amphiprion; species Amphiprion ocellaris. The sequence goes on along the minus strand of NC_072776.1, from coordinate 4,042,846 downwards.
GTACGGCCTCCTCTCCAGCTCGTCCCCTAACCACTCCACTGCCCACGTCCACTTCCGCTTCAAGTCACCATTACTCTGTATGAACACAAACACAGAATAAAACCATTAGCAGATGTGGTTTAACCGGATATACCTGTATGTGAGGCAGGTAGGTTTTTTTTTTCATGCCATTTAATTTAACTGTTCAGTGCTGGGCTACAATATGAGAAACAACCAGAGGGTTTCACCACAAAGAAAGTCTGACATAGAAGGGCTTTCTTAAGTCCTCTACACGCTGCGACTTTCAGCGGTCCCAGACCAAAGATACGGTGAGAGAATGGTGGCGATATCTTTGGTCTTGGCTCTAAATTGGTGGTCCTACGTCGCACTGTGAGACAGGTTCAAGGACGCTGTCATGGTCTGACAGTGTCAGAAATTTGGGGTGGTCGTCTCACAGTGTGACTGCTGCCGCGACCTACGTGCAGCTCAGCAAGTTTGCAAAATGTAAGATGCTACCTTAGCTGAGAATCTGTATCAGACAACGAATATGTAAAAGGCAGCCGTTTCCTACACCTGAAAGCCTGAACAAAACCCTCCTACCAACCAGCTTCGCAGCATAAGTTACTATGCTGATCTAGCAGATTAAACGAGAGCTGCTTTCATTACATTGAAAAGTCTGATTTTAGGCCCAACAAATCGTGCCACCTCACTAGCCTCGCTTTGTATTTCAGCCCTCCGACCTGCCAGGCATTGTGTCTGTATCACTGGAGAAACTGAAAATACCTCCAGCTGTGAGTGAATGTACCTGTAGGATCTGGTAGGCCACAGAACAGTTGCTAAAGAGGGCCACCATGCACTTGATGCACTGATAGGCCCGTTTCTGGTAGTGGTTCTTGGAGCGCTGGATGGTGTCAAAAAGCCCATCTCTGTCATCGGGAATGCCTTTCAGCACATTGTGGATCCTTTACAGAAAACAAAGAAAGGATAAATTAAACTAAGATTGTTTTTAAAAACAACGCAACTCTCATAATTTGAACAATCAGTCTGACCTGTGTGTCTGCCAGGAGTCCTCGATGAGCAGGATCTGTAGCAGCAAGTCCAGGTAAGGCCTCAGCTCATAGGTGTAGGAATACGCCACCTGCAGACAAACAAAATATGCAAAATCTGAACAACCACCTCCTGTAGACTAAATAATCAGCTGCAGAATTAAGGATATCCTGACTCTCACCTGCCAGAGCAGTTCACTAAGCACAGTGGAGGAGAACTGAGGGTTCTCCCAGCAGCTGAAGCGAAGCAGCTTTACTGTCTCCTCAGAGTTGCTGCAGTCCTCGATGATCTTCTTCACGTAGCTGGTCCTCACAAACAGGATCTCTGCCACCAGCTGCTGCACAGGCATGACTGGTGCTGTCAGGTTGGTGTCCCCGTATGGGTTAGGGAGAGGAGGGTTACCTGTAGCAGGGAGGAAATTAGAGCAAAACACACATAGTTATGAGAGGCAAATACACACCTAATTCATGCTACTGTGTCTCTCATTCATTATTTTTGAGAGCCCTCAGCTCCAAGCTGTGCCTACACAGCACAAAGGCTCAGAGTGGCTGATCTGTCAGTCACTATATCCTGAGCAAGGATGAAAAATCCTCATTGGGCTCCAAGTCCCACCACCACAGGAGACTGTTTCACAGGTTATCACTGGCTAACATCTGCTGAGTTAATTTCACTTCTTGTGGTTGAAAAATGACATACTCACCATTGATGGAGGACTGCATGCGTGAGGAGACATCACAACAGCGGACCAGCTGAGACACCACAGTGTAGAGCTTCCCCAGCTCAGCGTACTGGTACTTGATGGGAGGGCCGGGACCCTCGTCCAGAGCCACCAACATGAAAGTGGCAGGAACATTCAGCTTGAGTAGCTGTGTCTTTTCTGCCAGGCCTGTGTGTCAGGAATAGTGAGAGGGAAAAGAAACAATGTTCTAAGTCCCGAACAACTTCATTATATTTTCCATAAACCTTTTAGAATTCAATGAGGAACAGATGTACATGACAAGGAGGTGATGTCTGTGTGCTCCTTACCCAGATTGGCGTACATGACAAAGAGGTTGAAGTACTGCTGCAGATGACGGCCGTGTTCAGAAACCTCTCTTCTGAGCAGGTTGAGTACAGCTCTCAACAGGTGGTCACTTAGACTGAGGTTATCACAGCCCTGATTCACAAACATGGAAAACAACAGTCAAACTAGAGCAGGGTTAATGAATCTGGAGTAGAGGCTAAGGAACCTCTCAATGATAACCTCTGATAGAAACTGCCTAAAGTATCTTCCAGGAAACCTATGATTCAAAGCATCTTCCTGAAAGTCCTAATGAAAGTCCATTTTTCCCAGAGCCCAGCTGAGGTCTGGCACCAACCTGAGCTGAGGGTCCAGGCGAGGCGGTTGGGGAGGGGCAGGGGCCGTCTTGCAAGGAGAAGTGAGCGATGAAGACAATGAGCTTGGCAAACGCACCACGGACCTCAGCGCTCGGGCACTCAAGCAGGTACTCAGAGAACCGGTTAGGGTAAGCAAACAGGACGTTGTGTGCAAACCAATAGCGTACATTCTTACTGTGTCTCAGCAGGATGCAGAGGGCATCATACCTGGAGGGAACGATGAGAAGAATATTTATAGACAAGGACAGCAACACAGAAAACGTCCCAAACAGAGGCAGACAGAGCTTACCAGTCACTGGCAGGACCCCGTACTACTTTCTTGGTGTGAAACCCTGTGCTGAAGAGGAACCTAGCAGCCAGCTGAGCACTTATCATAGCAATCTCCTCTGCCTCAGGCAGAAGATGGTCTTGTCCTGATAGAAAGAGAGCAATATTCACTAAAACACATGGACACTAAGACACAAGCTGTCCATGGTATCAAAATATAAACTGAAATACAAATAATATCAAGCTAGAGCTAGAGAATTTGGTAAAAATCTGAATTTTACGCATTGAAGCTGCTACCAGCCACATATTAAACATGGCAATCTGTTACATTCATAGCGTTGATCAAAAAATAAAGAAAATTACTTATGCTGACATACACAATAGACAACGCAATGTAGACAAATGTGCATTGCAATCTGCAAGTTGTATGACTGGGACACATTTTCCTTTTTTTTTGATGCCATTCTCCAGTACTTTGGATTTGAAATAAATAATCACTACAAGCCCCAGCCTTCTGCTGGTTCCAATATGAAGATCTCTTATGTAATTTTAAGCCAAATTTAGGACAAAGATTAAAACTGGCTATAGTGTCCATGGTAGACATCCTGAAATTCAAGCTTAAAGTTTAATTTTGTTCTTGTTGTCATGATTTGATTTTAAATCCAAACTTTTGCAGCACACAGTTTAAAATGAAAAGTGAATCTGTCCTGCTATTTACAGACTGCATTTTATGCGTCATATTACAAACAGGGAGGTAAAAGATGTTAGAACATTGTGTGGCCGAGCATTTTAATTCCTGTTCAGTCCCGGTTGATTTTATCTAAAAGCTTGAGTCACAATATACTGATGATGAAACAGCAAATTGTTAGCTGTCAGCTCTCAGTGAACGGCAGGCCACAGAGCGAACTGAAACACAATGTTCCAGCTGCAATCAGTATTATATCCAATCACACATCAAAACTAACAAAACTGAGGCTGAATGTTGGGTCAGTAGGTGATTTGTCTCCAACTCTGCTGCAGAGAAAGGTTTTCAAACTGACATATTGACTACATACATGGTAGAAAACAGATTCCATCATTGAAGATGTGAATCATTCAGTCCTGCAGTGCTCCTGTGGCGACGACTTCGATCAAACGTGTATTTTTCTCTGTAATATTATTGGGCTTTGGCTCAATTAATAATGCATGGGTGCTTTTTCACGTCCAATACAGAGGCACTGCGGTTCTGGGCAGCAAATGCTTAACTACTATACGCTAATTCTTTTCCACAGGCATGCTTTATATTAGTATTGCTTTGAAATGTATTTTTTTAGACGAGCAAGAGATTAGTGATGCATTTATTACGGCAGCTCCTGTATTTTAAAGAGGAAAAGCCTTGAAATCCACAGTAGAGACATGATGAGGAATTAATCAAAAGATCAAAAACGCACTCAAGGGGGAACTGGAGATCAGCGTCCCAATTAAAACATGACTCAGTGCATCTACATCAAGTCATACGCAATAAAATTTGAACATTCTGTCATCAAGAGCTGTCTGGTTAACTGTTATTGTTATATCTGTTTTTGTGCTTTTTGTTCTTTACAAATTTAGCAAGCTGCTGTCGTGGCTAAGTCTCCTTCCTGAAAGAATTTCAATTGGACTTACCTGGATGAATAAAATAAGTAAAAGCTGCGGCGTGTGTTCACATTTATAATGTACCAGCACAACATATCTAGCAGCTGCCACCTCATGTATACATTTGTTAAAGTCTGAAGTAATTGAACAGTGCTTCTAGCAAGATTGCACTCAAGGTCTGAGGTAAAATTAAGCAGCTACCTTTCCTGTACAAACAAACAATAATAAATAGCAATTTTGCATTTAGCTGCATACACAAGAAATGATGCATACCTGGAGGAGGGTTTAAATAGACACTGTTACAGGTCAGAAGTTTCTTAATGAACTGGAAATATTCCAGGCTGTATTGCATTCGGTTGTGCATGAATTGGACGTTCTGCTTGCGGACGCTGCACTCGATGACACCAGGCATCTTGACCTGATGCGGCTTGGTGGAGGAGATGGTCAACTCCGAGATGTACTTGACAAGCTCGCTGTCCTTATCCAGTGAGTCCATACGCTCGTAGAACAGGATGTAGGCATTCCACCAGCGCTTCTGCCTCCTGTACGACATCCTTTTCATCATATGATCAAACACCTCGCCCATGTATTCTCCTCCGAAGCACTGGTTCTTCATCTCCTCCTCATCGTCCATCTTGCACTCAGTCACATCACCATCGTCAAACTTATACCAGCGATTCTTCTCACCGTCACCCCCATTCCTCTGGATTATGTAGGAATAATAATGTCCACCGCTGGCCTGGCCTGAGTGGACCAGCACTCCCACCAGACGATACTTGGAGCTGCCCGGCGGTGTGGGCTCAGAGGGCTCGTTCTGTTGGATCACCTGGTTCTCTGGGTTGACGTCGTCGCCCTCCAGTTTGGCCACACCTGCTACCGTGTACGGCTCCATGTCCAGCTCCCTGGGGAACTCAAAGTAGTCGTTGAACTTGATGGCACATTCCCTCTCCCAGTCATAGTCGAAGCGCTTCAGCTGGATGGCCAAGACAGGTGGCAGCTTCTTGATGAGCAGACGCTTTACTGTGTCCACCTGACAAGGAGAAATAACATTACAGATTACTTGAATAAACTTCCGACGAGTTACTGAGAGAAAACAGACAGAGGAGATACATTTAAGTTAAACAAGGGAGAGCTGTTAATGCCTTGCCTTTGTAAACACAGCTATTTTGGCGACTATTTATAGTAAAAATGCCATTTTTCCATAGTATCACTTTCAGATACTGGCTGGCAACCAGAAGGGTGCTAAGATTCTCACCTTCTTATTACACTTCTCACAGTGGTAGGCGTTGGCTCCTTCCAGCAGATCTCCTTTAACATACTGCTCCATGGAGTCCAACAGGTTCTGGTGGTTTCTGATGTCTACATTGAGCGTTGTGAATGACTCTTCACACTCATACCTGAAAACAAAGAACAATTATTATGAGGGGAAAAAAATCCAATGTAGTCTTAAGTTTCCAATTCTCAAAATAACCATTTTCAGAATCCAACACCTACCGATGGGGGCATCCCTGACAGATCTTCTGGTCAGCAAATGACCCTCCCAGCACCTTGCTAAGCATGGCAGGGTGACCCAGAGCTTTCAGAGCTTCATCCAAACTGTCCACCAAAGAGTTGAAAAACTCCAGAGCATCATGCTGTTCCCTCAAGTTCACCGGCTCACCCCATAACCTAAACAGGAATACGAAGGGCAAAAGATAATTAGACATTTTCAACCTCTAAACAGACAAAATGTAGAATGACTTTCAGTCTTTAAAATACCTGAACTGTTTCCAGAATCCCCTGGGGACGTAGTACTGCAGTCTGGACGCAGCCAGATGACCAAAGATGACCTGTAGGTGACGCAGTACCCCGATGTTGTACTCTTTCCTGTCTTCTGACTTACTGGAGGGTTTATCATCAAACTGGTGATGGTAGCTGAACACCTCATCGCGAGGATCTACGTTACTCTGTGGAGATTAAACAGAGAGGCAAGATATAACTAACTACATGGGTCCCTAAAGCCGCAACTGTTCGTAGTGAGACTATATTGCCAAATGAAAACTGTGTGTAAAGGATAAATGCCGTTCTAAAAGTGATTTATTGGTCCCGTAATTACGACGCCCTCAGCTCCAAGCTCAGCCTACAAGCTTGGATTTGGCCATTTTGTCAGTCAGTAGATGCTGAGAAAGGATGAAAATCTTCATGGGGCAAAAACTTTGTCAAACACAAACTCTCACAGTACCTCATTCTCTTGCTTCTCATCTCCCGACATGTCGTCATCCACGTCAGTCCCCGTGCCCTCAATTGCTAGGATGCCGTTGCGAATGGGAGGGATCATGTACAGCTGCTGAATGACAGAGTTCATATAGCAGGTGGCTCCGGCGTTCTTCAGACCTACAAAGCCTTTATTGGGTCGCGGCCCAACTGGAGGCAAGTACTCCCACTCTGTCAGTGTCTCACAACCTGAAAGCAGAGGGAAATAAAAACATCCTCATGTATGATGGGATTTACAAGATGTCTGTTTATCTGTCAAACGGCCACAGCCATGTATCCCTACCTAAGTAGTACATGTCTGTCAGAGTGTCGACTATTTGTTTCAGGTTACGGACGCAGCCGACTGCCAGAGCCACCAGAAGCTCAAAGCCGGCATTGATGGAAGCGGGGGTGCTGCACACTGGGATGGCCTGCTCTGTGGGGAACTCGCCGCTCTTCATGTACTGCAGGTAAACATTCGATGCTGGGAAGATGAAGTCATCAATCAGCTCCTAATGAAGACAAAAGGGAGAAAGGATCTCATTAGAAAAGTCAATGAGATAAAACGAGAAATCGGATGGGTTTTTTTGGGCATCGTGATTCCATTGTACCTTAATGAGGTTCGCTCCTCCCTTCTCACAGCCAATGTAATACTTTTTCTCTGGTGTCTGGAAGGCTAGAAGCTCTTTGGTGACCCCAAGGTGGCCCTCCAGGATCGTCTCTTCCACACCAGTCTCCCCTGTCCTCTTGACCTCATCCTAGTAAATGCAAACATATTGTGTACTATGAATTCTGCCCCATACTGAAGAGCTCAAGTTGTTTTTAAGGGGATATATTACAGCATATCGATTTAAAAAATTTTAAATGACAAAAATAAATGGTGAAGATATGGTTAACAGGCTATTTTACCCGTATCCGTTTCAGCCAGTCAATCTCATTGTTGAGCAGCACCTCAGCGTTTGGCAGGTTGATGTTGCTGTTGTACGCATAGTTCAGTAGATGTCTGAGCAAAGTGAAGTAGTCCCCTGCATGTTTGGCTCGCTCTTTGGCCGTACTCTGGACACACATGGACAATTTCACATTAGGACAGAGTGTGGTGACGCATTATACTGTCCGGTATGTAAAGCGAGGCAGATAGTGGCCTTAAAAAGCTGACATATAGACACTCACCCCCAGCACAGTGAAGAGGAGGGTGATAAAGAAGAGGAGGGGTCGATGGCCCATACAGCACCTTGTCGCCATCAGGAAAAACTGCTCCTGGGCCATTTGACGCACAGATCTGCAGAAGACAGAGTTCAACATCAGCTATTCTGTCACAACTTTAACATGCAACAGATGATGAGAACGTCTCCCAGACAGGATATTTATGCTTCACCAGCACTGCTGTACTTACTTGCTATGGCAGTGTAGCAGCAGGTCTATGATGAAGGTCTGCCAAGCCTTCTCCTTACTGAGCGTGTCAAGAGCCGTAGGCATGAGAGCAAAACACAGTGTCATCACTTCCAAGGCCTCGCAACAAACCTGCTCATCTTCTCCATCTGGCTCCTTGGCTGCATTTGTCTACAAAGTGTAAGACAGAAGAAAAAATATTATGAAAACAGACACTGTTGATCCCTTTTAAGGCCACAAGACTGGTCAAGATTTCTGGAGTTCACGTGCTGGTGTACGGTAAACCAAACAAGACAAAAAAAAAAAAAAAAGTACAGGGGGTCCTTGACTTACGCCAGAGTTCCGTTCCTACAGACTGATGTAAGTCCATTTTCGCCGTAAGTGTGAACTCCGGAGAAAATGTAAACAAAACCGTTCCATGCATCACGATATCGATCAGTTCTTTATAAAAGTCATGAATACCAACGACTTTCATGCATGCATGAATCATTCTACAAGAAGATAACAGAATATGTTGCACTGTTTTTACAACTTGATCTAATAATGCTGATGTTCGTCAGTGTTCAGAGCGTTTTATTAAATCTAATTTCACTTCCATGGTGTGTTGCCCTTTAGGCAGTATTATCGATGTACTTTTATTTTTGAAAAAGCCTTTATTTTGAAGTTGTTTGTGGACAGTGGTCACTTCCTGTCTGCTATTTTGATGTTTAGCTTTACACATGTACCTGCTTATCTAGACGCACGGCTCTCTACTGTGTAAACGCCACAGAGGTAATGTAGTCAGTAATTAACTTCATTTTTGGACTTACTGGTGAAGTTAAAAGGATTTATTTGCATGTATTTATGTTGTTTTATTCTGTTTTCACTTATCAAGAGCCACAGTAAAGAAATCGACTTTGCTACGACTCACGATTCATTTTGCAAGCATGAGTTTAAATAGTTGGACAGCTGCAGCTTTAACAATGCAGTGAAGACAGCACACATGGAGACGGCTTTCCTTTTCTTCCAAGCATCAGAAGAGTCTGATTTACGCTTGGGAGCCATAATGAAGGGCAAAAAGTTAGTGAATGTAGCACAATCCAAGGTGGAGTACAACCAGAGAATGGAAATAAAGCCGTCTTATAGCGCTCTGAGACAACGTATTTGTCCGCTCCACTTGCCAACTAGTTCCACACAACGCCGTAGGTCGAGGACGTCGTAAACCAAGGACCTCCTGTACACTTAGAGAGAACTGTGTTTTACCTTCTCATATATCTTGCTGATTTCTTCATTGGAACTGAAGACGAGCTGCACTGTACCACAGCCTGAAGCCCATACTATTTTCTGTACTGCTCGGATCACACAAATGTCAGGGATGTACTTTGATGCCTGGAAGAAATTCTGTAAAAACAAACAACAAAAACAGTTCCATAAAATTGATTATTACGACAGCACATCTCAACAAAAACAGGCTTTTATCTACTCCATCTAGTGTTTGCTTGAACGTGCATTTCTTATAATCCACTTCTCATCAAAATATCACACTTTTAACAGTTGGTATCAATTTCAAATTACTAGCCAATGCAGATAGCGTATAAAAATGATCAATTCTAATTTAATATCATTACATGTTCTTATTCCAATTGTAGAGTTTACGCAAAAAAATCTGTTTTCTTACGTTTTCTGTTACCTCATCAGAAATCTGCTGGGCCAGGCGAATGGCTACGTTTCGCAGCATGCATTCAGAGGCAGGGTTGGGGATGTTTTGCAGGGCACTCTGGAGAACCAACGCCTGGTCATGAGTGGCTTGATTTATCTATCGACAGGTGTAGATGAAGAGACAAGCATGTCAAAAATACAGTCTGCAGCTACTTTGCAACCAGTTCTACAGGTCTGTGTCTGTGTAAGCTATGTGTGCGGCCTAACCGGAGAGACGGGAATATTTCCCTCAGCGTTGGGCTGGCAGGCCTCAGCCACAGCCTTCACATGCCCAAAGCCGACTGCGGTCAGGAGGAGCTTGGCGATTTTCAGGGCATTGAGGTAAGCCCCACGCCGTGTCTCCATGTCCGCCGATGGGAGGAAGTTGTTTCTCGTGAGCATGCTCAACACCAAGGGCAGACCACCGCTCTTTAAGAAGTTGTACTGGAAGTCGCTGGCATCCTCGCCCAGGGTGGCACTGGCTGGCATCAGCAAAGCATACACAACCTGGAACATGGACGAGAGCAGTGTGAATGTCCTTATAGAGCAATAGACATGACATCTAAAGCATTGAACCGTCACATGCTCCTGCCTTTTATTCGTCAATGGAGAGATTTGGTTAACAGAGAAATCCTGCCACAGGAGAGGTGTGACGTATTTATATAAAACATAAGACATGCTAGCATTAGCCATGGAGATCGGCGTCAGCCACAAGCAGCTTGCTGTTAACTTTCTTATGTCTGTGTATGATTAGCTGTCATGTGTTTGTAATCGCTCAATTGAAAATAAGATTGCAGGCAGATGATAGTGCTAAGTAGAGGTTAAAATACCAGTTAAGTCATTCTGTTTGTAATGGTGGGTTTGTTATTTGTACTTAATTTATTTATTGGGTCTGTAAAAGATCACACTTTAAAAGTCACTTTATGCACTTTAAAGAGATAATTTAAAAAATGTAAATTAAAAAATATAAATATGCTAAAAAAAAGCCTGCTAAAAAATATTAAGAGTAAATATGTTAAAATGTGATTACAGTTGCCGCTTTTACAATGCAGGAAAATCTATGTGCTACAAGATTGGGTTAAAGATTAGTCATGCCATAATTTGTTTGCTTCAGTTTATTTAATGTTAAAATTGACAAACATAAATTAAGTAAAATAGAATTTGTCAGTGAGGTGAAATTGTTGCATAAGGAATGTTTGTTACTATTTGCTGAGTTGCAATAATGTGAACATTGTTCCTCTGTGCTTTGATTAAGGTTTTTCACCTTAACCCTTATCACCTTAAATCATCAACTTATGGACTTGGCATCTGTGTAAACCTGTTATTTTGCTACCACTGCAAAGTAAAAGAAGGAAAGAAAAGAAAGCAACTGTCTGATCAATGAGCGGAGCCCGGGTAGACGAAACATCCTTTTTCAAGTGAGGAAACTGCACATCAACTCTCAAAATCATCAATGAGAATCACTAGTCAAAACACAAAAAAAGGCAAAACAAGATAGCAACTTATATGAACAATTTGTAAAATAAAAATAAAATTTATGAGTGCTAATGAAGTTGTGACATTTTTGCTCATACACCAGTAAATACACAATGTCACAATACTACATTTCAGGCTAGTCAGTCATAGCATGTAAGAAATGTGGCTAATAGGGCACACAACGTATCATAACTCGTGATGCAACGCTGAGCCTCACCTCAATGAGGTAGAGCACTTGTGAGGGTGAGGGGCCGAAGAAACGAGAGTCCAATGAAGGACTCAGGCTGTTCTCGCCAAGCTTAGCATGGTCCAGACACACAGCTCTCAGATTCTCCACTGTAGTGTTATCTAAGGACACAGCAACAGCACAAACTTAGCCACTGAGATAACACAGTCTGCGTACATTAGTGTAGGAGTATGTTTATGTCAAGCAAACTGGGTGAATAATATTGGGAACACAGGTGCATGTATACCTGGAGGCATGAGTTTCATGAGAACTCGAGCTCCGTCTCTAAGCAGAGGCATGTTGAGGTTGCAACCCAGGTCAGCCACCTGCCACAAGAAGGAGATGTAGCGCAGATGCAGCGACATGATCTGGAAAATAAGGTAGAAGGTGTTGCAGAGCTTTTGTTTACATACTGATCATTACACAATGACACACCACTGAATGTTATAATGAAGGGATAGAGAGCATAGCATCATTAGGGCTGAGGGACATTTTCACAAAATGTTTCTGTCTTCAAAAAGTAAGGCAGATCCAATACTACACGACAGGGGCATCAAACATGCGGGCCACAGGCCAAAACCGGCCCACCAGAGGGTCCAATCCAGCCCACGGGAAGACTTTGTAAAGTGTTAAAATTTCAGAGAAGACATGAAGTGCAGATTGTAATTTGTAGAACTATAAATTTAAAATACTTTCCTGACCATGACAAGTTGCTTTGATCATAAAGTAAAATACTTGACTGCACATGCTCATTGTTCTTTTATCATTTTGTGATTGGAAGCGTGTACAAATCCAGGTGCCTTTAAAGACCGGCAGTGACTTCTTTAATTATAACTCTTCTAATAATGAAATATAAAAGGTGCGGATGACTGACAATCTCATTGTAGATTCATTCACAGTCATCATGCTTGCAGTGTGAACAGTGCATGCATTTATATATTTTGGGTTTCACGCTGACGTCACTTTCGTCACGCTTTCTGCATTCCCTTGCAGGCTTCCAGAAAACATAAACTGGTTCTGAATAGTGGGTTGGACACAGAAAAAAAATCTAATTCTATAGGAAGCAGTGACAGTCAGTCAGTCATGCAAGGGAGTGTACAAAGCGTGACGTCTGCATGCAACCCAAAAATTATGACTAAACGGACTGTTCACACTGCAAGAGTGATGACTGTGCATGTAACAGGAATCCAAATGGGCCTGTAAAGAAGTGCTTGTTACGAGACATTTTTGTTCACACAGCTGCTCCCATCTTCTCTGATGCTAAAGGCTGTTAGGCTTGTAATACCTTCACAGAAACAATGCAAAAATGGTTTATCATTTAAAACATATAAGGAAGCTAATGTTGGCCACTTAGCATTGCCGCTCATTCCAATTTTACGTAGTCTAGATAAATAAAATACAACAATAAAGTAATATTCTCTAAATGTTCAGACGGTTTTCCTGCCAGTTTTTCAAGCAGATTTAGAATCATCACCACGTCTGTAAATGTTGCAACGGCTTGATTTGTTAGTGCTTGTAAAATGTATAATATAAAAGCTTATTTTTTGCAATTTTCTATTTCTCTGTAATGTCACACAATTTCACCAATGACTGTCCTGGAGCTCACACTATTTTCTGATGCCCTCCCAGAACATATTAATTACATAATTCAAAAAATATCAGAAAAGTTCTATTACTATTTGACTAATGGACAAGGAAAATCTTTAGTCAGAAGCAGTTAGATTGCTGGATTTCCTAGTGTGGTATGAAGTCGAATAACCTGACTGGCTTACAAAAACAAACATTCAGTATCACTCAACCCTTGTTATGCTGTTTGCACAGTTAATACAGAACATGTGCTGTTCACTCACCACACCAGGAAGACAGCTCTCCACCTCAGGGTTGGGCCCGTCACTGTAGTGGTTGCCGTGGTTACCAGGAGAGCCAGTGGATGAGTCAGATGAGCTGTCCGGACTCGAGGGCATGTTGGCACTCACCTGGGTCAGCTTGGCTGTGATCAGCTGTACAAAAACATATAGTGAGACTGAGTTAATGTTGATCTAGAGGAAGAAAAAGTACCTCAAGTGTTGGGAAGCTCAAAGACAAACACACTTTGACTTCAAAATCTTTCTTTTGATGTGAACACAATGGGTAGGACCACATCATTAAAGTGAAGTATTAGTGAATAGTAAAAATGAAAGAATTTACTAAAAAAAATTCACAGCATATTACCTTGAACAGAAAATTTCTTTTATGAGTCCAAGAGAAGAGCACATTCTCACCGTTTTGTCCTTCAAATTGAGCTGTCCAATCAGCTTCCTGTCGTCAGCCGGATCAACAACCTCACCACCAATAAAGAGCTCGATCTTGGTATGCGCAGCGTTGGCTTTTATCCTGTTCAGGATGCCACGTCGAACCGAGCCAATTGTGTCATTGGTGTGTGACCAGATATCCAAATCATCGACCTGACGGCCTTGGTTGGGAAAACGTACGATCAACGTTATATGTTTCCCACGGAAAGCTCTGCAAGAGAAATGGAATACAGAGTTTTAGGTACAACAGGAAAGACATGGCAACAAGCGTGAATAAAGCAAATGGACTCCTGTCTTTACATTAATTTAAAATTTATTGCAATCCCTACACTGACGCTAATACTGATTTTGTTTATGCTTGTAACTCATGGTACTGTAAGACAGCTTTGGTGACTTATAGCCTGTGTCCATGTCAAGATAAATGAAGTGCTGGTGAGTGCCCGCCTTGCTGCCCGTTTGCCACACGGCCCATTTAAGATCCCCTGTACCAGCAAATGGCAATGATGGAGATAAGCATTTGCGTACTGCCGACGTCTAGATCCTAGTCCACGTAGGGCTTCCTGGGTGCTAGCAGCGGTTGTTATAACTCTTTTAACTGTTCTCTCTACTTCCTATCTAATTAGTATGAGTACATGTGTGCAGGAGAGCTTGTACACATGCGCGTCTGTCTGTATATATGTAGGTATATGTGTGTGTTTGTGTATGTGTATGCATATATTATTGCTTTGTATTTATACTTATCATCCCTTTTAAAATTTATTTACTCATATATCCTTACCCTCTTTTTCACTTCTCTTTTAAAAAAAGTTTTAATTATTTTAAATTATCTATTCATAATTATTTTTATTTATTTATTTTTACTTATTTTCTCTTCAATTAACCTATATTTCTTCTTATTATTAATGTTCTCAGTTTTATTCCTCCTATTTATTATTTAACTTCTTTTCTACTTATCTATCCTATTTAATTAGTACTGCTTATTATCCTTTAGTATTTATTTTCCCAGTATCATATTTGTAATATGTGTACATGCTGTAGGAGTAGGGGTATGTGTAAATATGTTTGTATACAGTTTTTTTATTGCCTCAAGTATGAAAGAAAAGGACAGGATTGTGTTCAGGGAGGTGCAGGTTGGAAGGGAGGGGTGGGGATGTGAGAAAATGTTAATGTTACATTTGATGATTGTACTTTTGAACTACATGTTTTCATTATAAATAAAAAAATTTGAAACATAAGATAAATGTAGCGCAGCGTCGTTATAGCTGTACCTGGACATGGGCAGTATGGTCCTTTCCTCGTGGTAGTCGCTGTCACACTCATTGATGTACTCCTTGAGCACAGTGAGAACTCGCACCATGCGGATGGCCTCCTGACGCGCACAGTTGATGCTGTCTTTATCGCCGTCCAACACACAAAGGGTATCGTAGGATGCTTTCAGACGGTCAAAGCACGACTGGATGAAATCCTCATGAATCTCAACCTAAAGGGAAGAACAAATACTTGTCATTACACGTAATGCACTGACCCACTTCAACTAATAGTTTGACAAACACATGACCAAAGCAGATTAAACTGTTGCTTTAACTGAAATAAATCCGTCTCAATACCTGGTTGACCTGCAGTTTTGGTCCGAGGTTGGTGTAGATCTCTTTCAGCAGGTCTATGGCTCGGCTAGCAATGTCATCACTTCCTTGAATTACAACCTGGGAGAGAAGGATATGAAAAAAGTCAAATTCTCATAAAAGCTGCAAAGTCTGTATTTCATGTACATATGTCTGTGGGAATTTGAAGCAACTGCCTCATGAGTTACCACTCAGAACACAAAAATATGAAAGACACTATTTAGTACAAAATCACTGGAAATGAATCTTTAACGTGTACAGTTAAAGAACCTTTAAATCTGTTCAGGTAAGTTGCCGATTTGCATTGGGCCATCAAATGTATGCAGAGGTCGAACACTTGTCCTTCGTTGACGTACAGTCGTGACAAACTACAGAGCATCTTTAAGTTTTCAAAATGATCTGACCAGAAGCTTTTAACATCAGACATCAGTACATTACTTGCAAGGATTTAAATGCTGCTCAAGGTGACTAAATGTAAACATTATTTGCAACCTTCAAGGTATTCACTTAAGTCTCCTAAATTAAAGCGCATGGCATAAAAAATAAACAGAAATCTGCTCATGTATGCCCATTGAAGCTGCTCTCCTCACCCTCCAGAGATAATCCAAGCCTATTAGTTCCAGGTCGTCCATCATGTAGGCCCTACGCTTTGCTACCAGTTTGCCCTCCCTGCAGTTGACAGCCTTGAAGAACCTCTCAAAACACTTCATTCCGTTCTCTGTCAGCAGAGATGGGTCCAACTGCAAAACATTGTTCTCAAAGAAGTCTTTATTGATGTCTGGGTCCAGGTCTGGCTCATCACCCATCAGCTTGGAGTACCTATTGACAACATTCAGGAAACACATTTGCTAATTAACAAATGCAAAGGAATTCATTCAAGCCAAAGGCAGGGCGAGATCAAAATCAATCCGTACCATTTAAAGCAGGCCTCACGGTCACAGAGAAACACCGCATTCTCTGCCAGACACTTCCAGATCTGCTTGGCCTGAGGGGCACAAAGCCACAGCTGGCCATCTTTTAACAGAAACCTGGAAAAACAAAACAAAAAAGGAAAATCAATATTGGACACTGGTAGCCTGAAGGTTAGAGTGGAGTTCGCAGAGGTGGTCCAGTCTTGTATCGTAATTGCTGTAGGGGATGAAGTCACTGTGGAGCACTTGATCCTTACTAATTACATGTGGTAGTTCACTGAAGTTGAAGAGCAGCATAGTGGTCACCATAAAGGACTGAGATATGCAGAGCAGGAGTGTCAAACTCATCCCTTTTCAGGGGCCACATTCAGCCCAATTTGATCTCAAGTGGTCCGGACCAGTAAAATCAAGGCGTAATAACCTATAAGTAACGACAACTCCAAATTTTTCCCTTTGTTATAGTGCAATGAAGTACATTCTGAAAGTGTTCACATTTAAGGAATTGGTTTTTGTTTTTTTTTTTTCCAAAACAGTATGAACAACCTGCAATTTCTGAAGAAGATTAAGTTCAGTTTCAACAACATTCAGCCTCAGTTTATCATTTACACAATACAATTTAAAGATTATAGAGTGTCTACAAAGACATAAAACATTTCGTCATCTGGGACTGAACAATGCAGTATTTTACTTTATGATCAAAACAACAAAAAACATGAGCGAGACTAAAAGGAAACACAAAACAACAAAAACGAGAAACAAAACGACGAAAATGAGAAACAAAACGACAAAAACATTAGACAAATGACAAACATCAGACAAAAAAACCCAACAAAAACAAGACAAAATATTACAAAAATGAGACTCAAAACGACAAAATCAAGAAACAAAATGACAAAAAAAATAGACAAACGACACAAGCGAGACAAAAGGAAACAAAATTTTAAAAATGAGGAACACAATGACAAAAAAAATGAGACAAGCCATAAAAGTCACACAAAAAAAGATAAAAAACAACAAAAACACGACAAGATATTACAAAAATGAGACACAAACTGACAAAAGAACAATGAGCAATTTAGTATTTTAATTTATGATCAAAACAGTTTGTCATGGTGTAGAAATTATTTAAAATTTACAGTTTTACAAATTTGCAATTTTCAGTTAATGTCTTCTCTGTAATTTTTACACTTAAAGTGGACTGGATCAGACCCTCTGGAGGGCTGTTTTTGGCCCGCGGGCCGCATGCTTGACACCCCTGATCCAGAGTGTACTCTGATTCTCAAGACCTGTATTGTATTTTGCTCACTTTATCAGACAGCATAAACACTATTGAAGATTTTAACAAGAAATCAAATCAAATAAAAAAAACAAAGCGACTGCCAGATGTTTTAACCTCAACACAGAATACATAGTTTTTTTTAAAAAAGCATTTAAAACTGATATTTTTTGTATTTGATTTTAACCATGCCTGTGCTACTCAAGTTTTGAAAGCAAGTTTTGTAATATTGACCACTTTTGCCTTTGAATGGCCATGGTAATAACTGGGTGGATCTGGCAGCAATGCACGAACAATTTGTTAGAGATAATAGGAGCAAACATACTGTGAGATTCATCCCCAACTTCAGATGTCTGTGTAGTTTCTCATTCATCCAGGTCAACTTCGGATCCCCGACTTCACTTCAAGTTCAGCAGTGTTTAAGGCAGAAAACGCATTTGCGTCTGAAATACTAAAAGTGGCATACCTTAGGAAGTTAAGTCGTTCCTGTACTTCCTGGACGTGGCTGTAGCGGCTTCCTGGTCTGACTGTCTGAGGGTCAAACTCTGCTTGTTCTTCTGTAAAAGCAAACACACCACCAGTCAGACTGCAGACAGTACACACCTCCGATCCAGCTGCTGTAACTATAAAACTGAACTGTCTGGCTCGGATAAAGTACCTTTGGAGAACTGCCTCATGGTCTCCATGTAGGCTGAGAGGTTCTCAGCCACTAGTGTGACCAGAGCGTGGTTATGCTGCAGCTGGTTGATCAGGTCATGGCGATAAAATACATGAGGACTTCTCTGGGTTTGACTAAAGACAGAATAGCAGGAGGAGTGGTGGATACAAGAGATACAAGAACACATACTGAGTGAGAAAGCAGGAAGGGCTGAACGACAAAGTCAGAAAAAAGTGACATACTTTCAGTAACACCATTTCTGAATAAGAAAACAAAGCATGGCTGATTTCTCGTTTATCATTCTATCAGGGACAAAAGAAAGCAGCTTTTTGTGTATCTGGGTGCGTTTGTGTGTGTCATAGAATAACCAGCAGAAGAAGTCATATCATTGAAGGCCATTTCCTGCCTTGTTTCCACAAGAATGGTCTTGGCTTGAAAACCAAGCTTCGAGAACTAAATGAGCCTGCAAATCGGTCAGGCTCATTTAGTTCTGATAGCCACTACAGCATGAAGAGCCATTCGGAATGACCAGCATATTCAAAATAATGTCAAATTTACTTCACACTATCATAATTTAAGAGCTATCTGAAACAGATTTTTCTGGTACCACATTAAACAAATCAAAATTCATATGAAACTGTAGCAAAACAATAAGACATACTAGCATAAATTTGAATAAGTGGGTCCAAGGCATGAAATACCCCTGATATTTTGCATTGGATGATTTGAGCTGAAAGGAGCTGGCATCAGGAAGAGTGGGGCTCCATCTCAAAGGACCTTTCATTTAGTTGTGCAACTGACTAGATTAAAGGA
The DNA here is from genome assembly GCF_022539595.1 of Amphiprion ocellaris. Lineage (NCBI taxonomy): Eukaryota > Metazoa > Chordata > Actinopteri > Pomacentridae > Amphiprion > Amphiprion ocellaris. Next base: position 4,023,991 of record NC_072776.1, on the reverse strand, counting down.
CTACTCTGTGTTTGCACTGTGGCTTGTGCTCAGAAACTGCATAGAAACTCCCATGTGCCTCTAGAGAAATTAGGCATATCAGATAGACTTTACCCAGCGATCTCTGCTCCTTAGAAAATGTGTAGCTGTGCCTTGTACATTGTTCAAGCTTAATGATTTAATAACACCCTGATTTTATCCAACTTGACATCATATTCTCTACTTATTAATTCATCAATTAATAATGAATAATAATTTATTACTAAGAAATGTAGCTTGAGTAACTTTCTAATTATGTCGTTGGAACTGCAATAACATAAATGAAAATTGATGATTATTTTTGATTGTCTGATTTTATAACAGTCATAGTAATTAGAAGCCACTTTTTCTTTTGGATATCACATTATATGCTACATAATTAATTTAGCTTTTAGTCCTCTGTCTATGTCTGTTCCTCTGGACCCTAAGATAGAATGCACCTACAAAGAATGTGATTCAGAAGCAAACACTTAACACTTCTGGGTTGGTTTCTAATAATGATATTCGTATTAATTAACACTCCTTGGCACCCTCCACATTTAGAGCAACGCACTTCAGTCAGAATGAAATTGTCAGGTCTTCGTGGTTTAAACTACACATGTGCATGACTTTGAGGAACCAGGAGCTTGGATGAGTGACGAGTCATTTGAGATGAAACCCAAGAAAGAATTGCTCAAGCGGATTCATGGCAGAGGTTTACATTTTGTATATTGTAAATATGTGGAAGAGAAAGTTAGACTTGACGTAACACAGAAATAGATAGAACCCTGGAATTAGCACTCAACTTACCCCGCTAAGCTCGTTTGTATGTTAATTGGCATTTTCTTTCTGAAAAACAACAGGCACGTATGCTACATTTTCTACAGGGACTATAAAAGAGACACTACTTCAGATCAAACAGTTTATAATTAGTGTTGTAGCATGTGATCCTAAATCAGCCCTAGAATAATTTCACAAGTTTACCATAATAACCTTGAAATGCTCTGTAATCCTGCAGACCTTGATTACATTTTATTTTTTAGTAATGCTAAAACTTTCACTGACAGGGTTCTTTTATTGCCCGTGCTGGTTCCTTGTCACGACTCATTGGATCAAATGGAGTCATGTTTCATTTCAGTTTATAAACCTGTGTGTTTTCCCTTGTTGTTATTAGGAATTAACGGTTGGGCCTCTGTCTATCAGCTTTCTCCAGCACCATCTTTAAACTGCATTTACAACTTTGTTACAGTTCAAAACAAGGCAAACAAATTAAGTACACCTTTTAAATATTCCCAGTGTACTTCAAATAAAATCATACCTAAAAAGAACTCATCTAAATGCTTGTTTAAATGGGACTCATTGCTACACACGGCATGTTTCCAGAAGATACCGAAACTGCTCAGGTCAGGAAGTTGATGCCGTTTACCCTCGAGCACTAAGGGTAAGATTGTGATAAAAATGTAAAGTGCAGCTGGGCAAATATGTGAAAATAATAAGTTGTGTTTTTTCTGGGTGTTATGTACAAAATAATCTAATAATTCAAAACCTTAAAGCTAAATAAAATAAATAACTCACACTTGCTGACATTAGATATGCCCTGCATTTTTTCCATTAAAGTAAAACAGATTTGACTGGGATCTTACCTGAGGTTTTGAGGAGCTTCTCCAAAGAGGCTACAGATTTCTCTGATTTGCTTCAGGGCAGGAATGACCCATTTGTCATTGGTTCGTAGCTCTTCTATGAAACGATCTATCCACTGAATCTTCTGTGTGTCTCTGTCCTGTGAATGAAAATAGAAATACAGAGTTAAATAAGTCCTCCCTCTGTTATTTAACAAATCTCCTAACTTCAAACATATCTATCAATGGCACCCCAATATTTACCTGTGAGCAACTGTAGTCCAATATCTTGATGTGAGCGCTAAGAGCCTGGTCCATGATGTCTACGGGCACATCGTCGCTGTGTGCCAGGTTCCACAGCAGGTTGAGCACTTTGTGGGCCATCACACCATCCTTATCATCCTCGGCCAAGCGCCGGATAAGTTCCAGCAGTTTTTCACGCTGTTTCTTGCTAGCATTGGTCCAGCTCGCCTGAAGAAAACAAACCAGTTGAAGAGGTTAATTCAGGATACAACCGTATGTTGTTGTGATGTAATAATTAAAATGAAAAGGTATCATATGTTGTGTATTAAAATCGTTTATGATCTCTGAATAATGAAAACAATTCTTACTCACCTTGAAACAGTCAAAAAGATGATCAAGCTGCTCAGGTGAGAAGTCCCATGCCAGCTTGGCCAAGAGATCATGGACATTCTTCACAATGGCCTCATGCTTACCAGCCTGCAGATGTACACAAACAACAATGCAGCTGTTGGGTCACATCATCTCTGACGCATCACCCAAAACTATCTGTTGAAGGCCTTATCTGGCCCTGATGATAGCCACAAGCTGAAAAGCATTAGTTTCTCCACAGAGTCAAATTGGAATTTTGATCAATTTACGCTATTTCTCGTCTCCATGCATGTTGAAAGTGAGTGAAGTTGTGTCTATTCTAGGTGAAACTGGAGTTGAAATTTAGAGCTGCATGTGTTATAATCACACCAAGGAGGAACAATGTGTGCAGACACGGTCTGTAGCACAAATGCTGTTGAGGTCAAACTCTAATCTAATCTAAAAATCATCTTAAAACATAACTAGGAAAGGAAAACATGCCAGATGAAGTCGTTCATGGGCCTGTCGCAATTACGTGAGCTAACTGGTCATTTTGCGTAATGATTAGAATTTTTTCACTCACGTGTAGAAAAACAGCTGAATTAAAGGAACAAAAATGTTGCTTTAACCGTTTCCAAATCATTTTCCATGGTGTGCACCTCCCTGTGCTTCTATAATTTAATGGCTGTTTATCTCAGGTCAATAAGTTTACAATATTCAATAAACAGCATTTTGATGAGCATCTGTTGACATACATAATGGATTTAGTTGCAAAGCTGTAGACCAGGGGTGTCAAACATGTGGCCCACGGGCCAAAACCGGCCCTCCAGAGGGTCCAATCCAGCCCATGGGACGACTTTGTAAAGTTAAAAAATTACAGAGAAGACATTAACTGCAGATTTAAAATAATTTCTAGACCATGACAAGTTGTTTTGATCATAAAATAAAATACTAGGTTGTTCACTGTTCTTTTGTTTTGTGTCTCATTTTTGTAATATTTTGTCTTGTTTTTGTTGTTTTTTTGGTCTTTTTTTGTCTGTTTGTCATTTGTCTACTGTTTTTGTCGTTTTATTTCTCATTTTTGTCGTTTTGTTTCTTGTTTTTGTTGTTTTGTGTTTCCTTTTAGTCTCACTTGTGTTTTTTGTCTTATTTTTGTCACTCTGCATTTTGCTTTATTTGTTATTTTGTATAGCATTTGTGTCGTTTCGTGTTTTATGGCAATTATTTGTATGGCAATCAAAGGTCAACTAAGTGTTTTTCAAGTTCTCATGATTATGAGAGCACAAGTGTTTGTAAGGTTTGTTCCTATTGTAAAAAAAAAAAAGGTGGCAATGTTGGAAAACCTGACCAGACAGCCAGCAAAGGCAGAATGTGCTCCTAAACATACAATCATCATCCTTAACATTCTCAAACGACTGTAATATACGGCTTGTCTCTACAGTGTAGCAAAAAACAAAAGAAGCACAGACTTCCTAATGACTCTAATAATAATACATTTTATTTATAGGGGCCTTTCAGGACACTCAAGTTCACCATACAGAGGAAACACAAAACTCTAGCAGCAGAAGCACTGTTTTGTTGCATTTTTGTATCTGTACATGCATCTACTGAAGGCTTCACCAATTTCCTAATATTAGATAAATACAGAAAACTAGACGAATCTTCATGCTTGCTGAGTTTGCTTTGTGGTATTTTAATATAAATAATCTGCATAATAATATTACTGCTAAAAATTCAGTTTGTTCCAGAGTACCTGTGCAGCCCAGATGTTGTCCAGATCCTGCATGGTAAGAGCTTTCTCTTTGATAACGAAGCGAAGGATCTTTTCCAGTTTCTCGACGTATTGTGGCTGATGCAAACTGTCCCTCAGCACAATGGACAGAATGTGGTTCTGCTGGATCCATTCCTGAGATAGGATGAGACACGGGAAGGAGAAATAAGTCAGGAGATATGAAAATCTTTGATGCAGAACAGAAATGTTGAGAGTGGAGCTTACCGCCATGCGCTCAGCAGTCAGCCATTCCTCCTCTTCAGGGTTGTGCCGATGAGTGTAGTAGGACACACTGGAGATCACCTTGTTCACTTCATTTAGTGCATTCATTTTGCCGTTAAAAGAAGAAATTTGCAATAACCTGGCAATAAAAATTAAGAATATAATTAATATCCATTCATGTTTATGATTCACTCAAAGGTTAACAAAATCCTTATTTTGGTGACAAGATTCTCACCTAAGAATCATTTTTAACCTAAAAATCTCTAAATTCTTCACGGTCTCCTCCTGCCCTGGTACACGAGAAGCCAGATTCTTCAGAGACTTGATTATCATGGACAGTGCGTCGTTTTTGGCTTCATTCTTGGCCTCTTTCTTTAACTCCTCATCTGTGAGATTCTCTAGAAACTGGGGAACCATCTCGATGACTGGAAGGAAGTACTTCTTTACTGTGTGCAATGTGAGGAACTCATAACACTGGCCAAAAGGCCTGGAATGCAGAAAACACAAAATCAGCTCAAGGAACAAGTACAAACATCACTGAGCAATGATCACACTACTAGGCTATAAAATGTGAAGTAAAGCTTGTGACTTGATGTTAAAAAGGGCCCATTGCTAGCAGTCTCACTTGATAAGTGCAGCGATGATCTGGACGTTCAGTGCTTGGCCGCTCATGAAGCGATCGTGCAACATTTGAAACCCGTTTAACGTGCCAAATTTGTTTATTAAGTCCACCAACCAGCCCTGTGAACAGAATAAACAAGAGAGAAAAAACACATTGAAAAGATTACTTTTAATTTGCAGAATTAAAATTGGTTTCCCCAGGTCATTGTCACCAATGTTTATTAAGTGACTTGATGTATCTTAAGGAAAACCAACCAATTTCTATTTTTAACTAAATTGCAGATGGCAAGCTTGAACAGCTATGTTTTTATTCATTGTTTTCCCTTTGATTCTCAACAGAGAATGAACTCCATGGCTTGAGGTAGAGACATACTGTCACTGTCAGGGAGAGACTTCAAACAGCTCCATCTTTCCAAAAATGTCACAGCTCTTCCTTCAGGTTATGGCTTTAAGCTGACGAAAGGTTGGATTGTGGTTAAATATCATAAATGACTGACAGGATGTCAAATAAAAAAAACAAAACAAACAGAGGCAAAATCTGACTTAACAGGAGCACAGCAGAACCCTCAGCAGTCCTGGGCCACCTGCCAACAGAGGCAGACAGACGAGCAGTACTGCAGCACAGTTCCTACTGACCCCGTGCCCACGCTGGATTCATCACTCCTCACTGTAAAATTCCTATTCTCTGGTGTATCCACCTTCTTGTTTTTATACAATCTGCTTTCTGATACAAGCATGAAGTGTCTTATGGACGGCAGGTTCCATATTTTTCATTATCAGGCTCCTCCAGAGAGGGACTCTCTTTGTTTCACGAGGACCCTGGGGATGAGACTAAAACGTCACTCGATGGATTTTGTATCAGAGGAAGAACGACAGGCCAACTGTCCCCAGGAGGAGGAAACAGCTCATTCTTTGCATGAACGTTCTTGACACAATAATTTTTAACGTTCCGTTCTAAAGCAATATCAAGCACCATCTTGAACTTTATAAATGCATTAAAGACAAAATGCAAAAAGGTCCGTTTTTTAAAAAAAGAGCTAAGACTTGTTAAAAGAAAGTGAAAGAAAGAAACTATGATTAAATTGGTTGCTTTACAATGTTTGAGTTTGGTCAAGTGTTACAGAAACTCACCTTAGGAGATCGTGGGTCTGGTGGTCGGGCAAAGAGCTCATCGTCAGCCAGCTGTGCTCCTGCAGGGACGGTCTCAGAAGGCCGTGTGCCGTTGTAGATGTGAAACTTGCAATGTGGGTTGGTGGCCATGGCCAGCAGCTCCAGTAGAGGGAACCAGTCCTGAGAGAGCTTGGCCACACACAGCTCCACCAACCGGTGTGTGTTATTGATAATACACCTCTGTGGTATGAAAAAGTCAAAAACAGCCATAAATAAAACTTTAATTACACGAGATTGAGAAAGTGTCTGAGAGGATGACAAGGTTCAAGACTAGAACTACACAATGTTACTCTTCCAGAATGTTGTGATTCACTTGTAGCTCAGAAACAATAAGCATCGTTTCTTGATAAGACTCAAATTAAACTACATTAATTTAATGTCAGCCTAAACTGCTGCCAGCTGTGGAGCTACAGATGTGGTGCTGAATGCCATAAATGTCTATAGTCCAACTACACCTTTACCATAAGTAAGAATAATACAAGTTGGAAAGATCCTGTTAGCACATTAGCAAAACACGCAACTAATGTCAGCAACTTTTAAGCTTAGCTTAGAGACTGGAGTGTTAGCAAATAGATTTTTCTTAAAATGTAACACTTATTTCTTAACATGTAAGGCTTTAATATTGAATGCTTTCAGCACAAAAGAGGAAAAATGGATCAGTGTGATGTAAGGCTGCTCATTTCAACCACTTGTTTAACCAATATACCTGTTTATTGTTGAAATTAATGAAATATGGTGGATGCTTTTCCACATATTACATCAGGAATTTGAACAACAGATAAAGCAAACACCCACCAGGTTACTTAAATTATAAATTAAACAGCAAAAAAATAATGCTTTTATTTTAAATTGCTATTAAAAGATTGGCCTGATGAAATACAAAGTATTGGCAAGCTTGAGCCTTCCACTTCCAGTAAATAACCTGTAACTTTAGCAATCACTTCCCAGCAGACTTGAGTCATAATGGTTTCATCTGAAAATAATCCTCATACCTGATCTACATGATGGAGAGATTTGTTCGCTGTAGTTAATGTCAGTCCAGCTGCTACAAACAGCTTGAACAGCTGTCCCTTAATAATGTCACGTCAACTTTATTAGTCCAGGAAATCTGTTGGGATTTATGGAAACCTCTTGAAGCAGAGTGCTGCCGACACTTTTCATCATTTTAGTTAGACTTTTGTTGGAGCATTGGAGGCTCTATCAGCTCTCTTCTGAGCTCCTAGCTTGTGTTAGCGTTTGGAAATCCTAAATTAGGGTTAGCATGAGCCTCAGGTAACTAGCTAAGCTAAGACACCTTTGTCAGAACATTATGGAGCGGATTTCATCAATACGACTTGTGTGCTCGTTTAACCAACCAATTATTAAAGGCAATTAATCAATTAAATGTTTATCATTAACATCCAGAGTCAGGCTGCACCCGAGTAAGAATTCATAGTATGGTTTACATAATTAAACAGTTTAGGATAATGTTTTAAATGTTAGACATCTTAATTATTCTTACAACCGACGCCTTTATAACAATGTTTCTATAAATATGAGAAATTCTGTACTATTAATGGCTTCTGCTCAGTAACGCTGCAGTCAAGTATGCACAGACTGAGCAGCTGTCACAAAGTTTACTCCTAAAATAGACAAGTCTCACGTTTTACTCTTTAAACTCACATTCAGCACCTTTACTTGGGATTGCATATTGCCTGTAACACCTGTATCTTACAAACTTAAAATTTACACAAAAACAAACAGGAAGTATGTGTGTCAATTGTGTATTTCATAAAATGACAATGACCTGGTCTTTCTGCATAGCTCCTGACTGGTTCACATCTGATGAAACCAGATATGAGTAATCAATACGGGACTGACTCATCAAAGCATTCCAAGCAGCTTTTACAGACCTTGGTCACTCAAAGAGTGTTTGTGATGCAACCTTGGATTTGTAAATCATGACTGATTGCACAAATCAGAGCAGCAGAAGATCACAAGCTATGATCCTGTACAACGTTCTAAAAAAATGAATAAGATAAAAAAAAAATCTAAACATTATTTTAAGACAGGAAAAACAAAAAAACATTTTTTCCTCATTTACACCCACATCTGTTGAACTGGTTTAATGTGAAAAGGTTCCGGAGATCAATCTCCCTAATTCAACCCAACAGCCAGCCTCACCTACTTCTAGAAGAAAGATCATTGATCAGTGCTGGCGTTGCCTCTTTCCCTCGGCTCAACAAAACTAAACAGAAAACTCAATTTACAGACAAAACCGAAGTCTGAACAATACGCACATTAAATCAGACAAGAGCAAATATGCGCAAGAATGAATAAAATTAGGAAGACTATGCTGAGTCATGGCACTTTACAATAAGAATATTTTTAGTCAATCATTCACGACACTTTCGATTCAAATTAAATCAAAGCAGGGTAGAACTTGCTCTCTAAGGGAAATGAAAGTGAGGTCAAATTCCAGACTATTGTCCAGTAGGAAGACATCATGCAGCTTTAAATTTGCCTTCACAAAAATACGCTACATATGCTAGCCATATTCGTCTTACCAAAATAAAATAAGTTCTGACTTCACTTTTAAATGTAGTATATAGACTGATTATTTAACACTGATCCCTGGACTTTAAAAAAACATGTCCAAATACAAGGCAAAAATAAAAACTCACATGAATCTCAAACTTCCAGCCGCTCACTGCCTCGTCTGTCAGGATCTTTGTGAAGGAAATGGTCAAACCATCTCGGAAAAACCTCTGACATGCCTCACACTTCACATCCAGTCCTGTAAGAAAAGACAAACCTTATATAACACCGTCCTGTTCATCAGAAATATGCAAAAAGTAAAATGGGAGACAATAGTGAAAACATACTTTAAAGAGCATTAGAGAGGTAAAAAAACCTAATGGATACATATTTGATAAGCTTTTAGGTTAGGATAGGTTTGGCATATATCTAAAATCAATGGTCACATCCCTATAAATACCTTAAGAATGTTATTAATTGTTCTTCCTGTCCATACTGACTACGAATAGATCTGTTCCAAAGGGATTTCAGCGTATGTGATGAGGTGTAAAATCCGCATTTCAGTGTTTATCCAAAGCTAATACCAGGCTTCAGCAGCATGAGGCATCTGAATCAAGTGTATATGTTCTGTAGTTACTGTATTTTTAGCACAAATGTAATTTTTTTTCTGTGCTGAACTCAAGTGGATAGCATCAAAAAGAGACAACGTCACAGAAAAAGGTAATTTAGGAGCAAATACATTTAATATGAATAAATTCAGAGGCCAAAGCCTTGTATTAGCATTGGTTGAACTATGAAGTGGATTGCTTTCCCAGGAAACAAAGGCAGTAAATTTTGCCCTCCATCCCTACTGAAAATTGCATTAGGAAGGGAGATAAGATAAATTTTATGGATCCCTCATTGGGGAAATTTGCACATTACTGCAGCTAGATAGATACAGAATAGGAACAGAAGATGCAAGACAAGAAAACAAATGCACAATTAGGTGAAAAATAAAGACATGATATATGAGAAGTCTTTCAATGTACAAATTAGCATCAACTTTGCTTTAAGAATTTAAAAAATAAAATAAAGCTTTGGAAAGTATTGTTATGGCTCTGGGAAACCATTTTTTTGGGATTCTATAGTCTAAATAATTATTCAAATACATGAATCGAATTTTGACATATTAATTAAAAATGAAAAGTTAGTTAAGCCTTTTTCTCTACATTTGAATTTAATTTGAGACTTGAGGACTGTGGGCGTGAATACCACAACGCATCTCTATGGACTCAAAAGAACATTCTGTACATTCCTACCTTTTTTACTCAGGTCTATAGCAGCTTCCAAGAGGACTTCTAACTCTCCTTTTGGCAAAACTGGAACAACCCAACGAGGCCTGGGTGAGCAAAAAATACATGAATCACCAGAAAAACCAATATCTGCGTGTAAAAGGTATGAATATTGTATGGATAGTGTCTGCCTGCTCCACAAAGAGCTAAATTTACCTTTCTGTTAAAAGTACGTTCCCTGTGGGAGTGTGAATGTTGTGATGTGTTCAGACAAAATGTGAAGTAAACTTTAGAGGCACACACAGTAGACACGGGTAGACAAGGGTCTATTTATTTGTCTAATTTAAAAGTGCTTAGTGAGAAATCTGTGCCCATCACCAACTTTGTAAACACACGGGTGCAGAATACAAAGTGAATATAGTCTAGAATAAAATAACAATGATATATGTGTTGCCTGGTGGGTTGTAATGGTTTTAAGGGACCGTAATAATTAAATACCTGTTGATCATGTCATCCAGCTTGGCGAGGTCAGTATGAGGAAAAGCGGGCTCTTCCTCCTCCAGCTGAGGGGGCCCATCCCCCTGGCCCTGCTCATCTGGTGGGCTCACTGGAGAGTTCTCATTAGATGAGTTAGGAGATGATGTCTAGAAAAATCACAGACAATCTAAATAAGAAATGGCACATTGATTTCTGTGGATGAGTCACACAACCAAAATCTGTGGGAAATACAACAGCAGACTAAAAACAAAAGTAACTCAAAGAAGTATTGTCATCAAGCTAATAAGAGAATTCTTACAAAAGGTGTAAATTTGCTCATACTGTAAACTTTAAACATAATACAGGTGGATAAAAATGCATTTATTATATGTATTATAGCAATTCTTATCTTCTTCGATTCTAAAATCAGTTCACAAATGACAAAAATTACCAGAAAACTTTCCAGAAAAATCTGGACTTCCCTGCTATGAGAGCACAATGCAGCGCTCAGACAGCACATCATGCTCACAACAACAACAACAAAAAAGCAACTGTTTGGCTGCACTTTGGAATAAGTGATTTCAAAATTACCTTTACAAGACAAGGTGACGTATTTCATGAATATAAAATTACAAATATTCAGCCAATGTTGAGGCTAGATCCACAGTCATTTGTTAGAAAATACCTGTAGCTGTACAATGATTTGTATATATATACACACACAGTATACGCACTGTGACGTCTGTTTTTAGAAAAAACATTTAACTGGCGATACTGACCTGTAAATTACACTTTCGTTTCAGAAATCTATTTCAAGCTGCTTCCCAGTTAATGCAGTTAACTTAAATAATAGCACACAATCATTCACCTTTCTCTGTTCTTACAATAACCCTGATTAAAACCAGCTGGATTAGCTGTGAGGTAGTGATGTATTTGTGGCTCAGTGGGTAAAAGACAATGATAACCATAATTTAACACAGTTTTACTTTGTACTGAACACAAAATTATACTGAATCAAGAACTAATTCTAAATAAAACTATGACACCAAGAATCAGAAAGTACCATGAGATTGCTACTGATCCTTAATAGATGCACCTGTACATTCTGCAGATTTTCTCTGTCCGTCCGTCCATCCATCCATCCATCCATCCATCCATCCATCCATCAATCAATCCATCCATCCGGCTTTAATGTTCATTAGACGCCAGAAAACCAAACTGTTCGATAATCACAACAAAAGAGTCAACTTGACTACCATTAGTTTCTTCCCATAAATCAGTAAAGTTTAGCCTGGAGGTGCGTTCTTTTTACAAAACAACAATTGTTTATCCGCTGATGCTCTAGTTGTGTTTGCACAGTTTGTTTTTTGACAGTACGACAGTTTAGAAGACAAGAAATACAGAGTGTGAGAGGAAATAAATCAATCCAGAAATGCCATGGTTACCTGGCATGTTTACTAAACTACTCAACCAACAAGTCACCCGGAGTGATTTGTTCCGCTTTTGCGTCCATTACATATGGATCTTGAAATAACACTTGATGATATGTGAATAAAAGTCAACACACAAAAGGGGTTTAAAATGCCTTTCTTCACTTCAAGCAGCAAACTACATCAGGTGTAAATGTAGTTTTCAACCAAATCATGGTTTGAGAGTAAAATCCAACAGTGTATAATAGTGGCAAAGCAACCATCGGAGATTTGCTTTCTAGATCAGTGAACGTTTTACAGTCATATCGTTGTCTGAAACTCCAGGTTAATACATAATTTGAAGGCTTCTCTGGCCATTTGCTAACAAGCTAGTGTAACTGCACAATGGGACATTTTTGATCACTGGTGCATCTGCAGCAAACAAATCTCAGATTAGAAATAGGCATGTGTTTATGTATCAGATAGAATCGTTTAAAAATGTCTGAAGGGGCTCCAATCTCAAAAGTAGCTAAACAAAACAGATTGCTACAGTCATGCTGCTGCAAATTCACTAACTTTTGACTGAAATAACTAAAAAAAAGTGCAAGATCAATGCGGAACTGACTTACTGACCTGCAAAGCAAGAGTGCAACTTTAATTGTTGTTACACACTCCTGTTTCTATAGTGACATATGCCACTGAAAAGGCAAGGCACTATTCTTTTTGGGCGTAGGGTTTCTATTGTTCTGGTCGCAAAGTGTACATGCATACAGGTATAGAGACAGGTGTCTTTCCTGAAAAGCTTTTTAACAATGCCATTCAAGTCATCACACCTATAGTATTCAGAGCAACGTTCTTTTGATCCGTATCTACTTAGAGGAAACAAAAAGTGAGAGCTGACATGGTTGAGGTATAAATGTGTTAGTATGTAGGTGTATCTCTGTTACAGCGCTGTCAAACAGAGAAACTACAAGGAAGAGTGGTAGAGATTCAAAGGCAATAGTGGGCATCTATGAATGTGCATTTAAGCACAAGGACGATTGCCGCCCTTATTTTTTTTCCCTCATTTAATAAGTGTGCACCGACATTAGTGGTGGTGTGAGCAGATGTGTATAAGAGAGTAAAAGAGGGATACACATCGTCGAGAGAGATGCATAACTGAGAAATATAAAATGTGGGGGTGTGTGGTGAAGGCTCCTTCTGCTTGGCTGACCTACATAGGCAGCTTGCCTCTCACGTCTCACCACGGCTCATCTCTAACCAACACAGGCCTGCACATGCACACATACAAAGACACACACATCCTTTATCCATCACTCAGGAGGCTCTGTTCATTGATGCCTTTCCTTCACTCCCTTTCCCCTCTTTTCCGCTCCCCCCCTCGTCCCTTGGGGCATCTGTGTGTGGTTAGGTACAAGCAAAAATCGGTTTTAAAAAAAAAAAAAAAAAAATTACAAAACACCGTGCTGCAGTGTCTTGACTTACAGAAAAGACACAAAACACAAATTGTCTTTTACTTTTCACAGGGTATCTTAATGTTACGCATCTACTGTCTCTGAGCGTTGGACGAGTGTTGAGTAGAAAGATGATGCTGACCTGGTTCTGTGGCAGTGGGGGTTGGCTCTGAGCATCAGGTGCCTGGCCCTGGCCCTGACTGTCATTGCCCCCCACCGGAGAGCCACGCGTGGTGGCCGTCATGCTCGCCACGGGGCAGATCTTGGCAATCTTGGCCTCTTAGGGAGCGCTGGCCAGGAGGGAAATCACAGCCACCTCAGCTGTAGAGCAGAGGGAAGAGAGCCCGAACACACGAGAGAGGGACACAAGCACCTGGAGGTCTGGATGTGCTGCTGAGACCATTGCATAACCTGGAGCAGGGAAGAAGGGCAAAGGTCAGGATTATCAGCCTGCTGATTAAGTTACCCGTAATATGCAAAAACAAAAAGGGTTAGAAGATCGATAGCATTGGGTACTACGGGAATTACCATCTAAATGGACTAAACTGGGCTGTTCTTGTCAGGCTAACTAACAGAAGTTCTGTGTTCAGTGACCAACAGCATGCGCTAGTCCAACAAGGATTGACACGGATCACTGGTTGAATGTCAAAAAACTGAGAATATCTAGTATGGATAAAAGATTTGTTTCTGATTTACTGCTTCCCAAATACACCTGAATGAGCTAGCGACTGCATCATCAGGATATTTCTCTAAATTACCACAGGTCAGACTTAAGAGTAAAAAGAGTTTACTAACATCTTTAAGCCTTTTTCAGACATCAAGTCCAATTGCCAATCAGTAGACATCACTGCACTGACCAGTCTATTTTGCCCCAAACTTGCAGCCCAGTGATTTTCTTCATCACAGCAAAAATAACCACCTCAGTATCATATGAACACATTTACTAACCCCAGGGACTCAGCAGATTATAATACAACCCAATAAAAATCCCTTAAAAGCCCATTTTCATTTGAACTCTTTGGCATTTTGTTGCATCATGCTACCACAGGCACCCAACAGTCACAATGAAGAAGCAGTCAGAGGATACTGCTTGCATCACCCTCAGCATGGTGATGGTCAACATCAGCATCTCAAAGTTAGACATGACCACATGCGTTCTGAGTATGATGGTAACTGGGTAACTATGATGGATTGTGTCCTGAACTTTACTCCTGTTTTTTTTTTTTATTTGCAAATTAAAAAGGTGACTGTCTAACTTAAAAGCAAATTATATACTTCTAATTGGTGCCCACATAATTGTTTCATCTCTAGTAATAAACTATGTGCTGACTTTAACAAAACACCCTCAAATAATTTCTAACCACTGTCATACTTTCTGCGAATACCTTAAATTTTAGAGATTCTGCATACTGCAACTTGGGTCTTGCTTTTGTAGTTTTGGCAACTGTTTTAATAAATGTTAATACAAGTGCGTGTGCCAAAGCAGTTGCTGAGATCTGGGAACATTGGTGACACTGTGATACATGATCCAGTCGCTGGGGTAAGAACCCTGAGCGGTACATGATCAGACAGCCCAGGAACTTCGGGCACAATATCTAACCAATTTAAACGGAGGAAAAACTTGCTAGGTCGTTAAATATTCTGTCACTGGAAAACTACGTGTCCATGTGTAACTGTGGAAAGTACAGCAGCTCAAAATTGAGCCACGACGCTGGTCTGTAAACTGTGAGGGATGTTTACCCTTAGAGAGTTTGGTTAATACGATTTTCACTTTCTATTCCAAATAATTTTGTCTAATCAGTACAAGCACATGTTCCCAGCCCCATACGAGTAAGTTTGGTAATGTCATGACACATACTGTGTGCCATGGAATGATTTGCAATATGAATGAAGATGAAATGTGAGTAACAAGAGATGGAATTTCCTTTTAAACATTTGCATTTCTACCAGTTAACTGTGATACGGGCTGAAAAATTTGGCATTGGCCCCTGGCTGTCTGAAGAACACAAAATCCTGAAAATAGACATATCCTTTGTTGGTCTATTTGTGTATTTTGATCTTAAAGTTTCACAGCTCAGGTTGCGTTATCAAATTTGATGTGAAGTTTATTAATTTTTAAACTTGTGCAGAAAGTGAACAAACAAATATTTTAATAAGCCTTTAAAAATGTTTATAGTGTGGGAGCCGTGATCATTTTACTATGACAGACCTATGAAAGACGTTATATTACTTTTAGCATTAATATTACAAAATTACTATTTCATCCTCATCTCTCACCCCTGTATATATTGTAAATATTATTACTACTGTTCTATTATTATTTTATTCCTATTACTATGTCTATTGCTACATAAGCTGCTGTAACAATGTAAATTTCCCCTGGCGTGGGGAGAAATAAAGGACTTATCTTATCTTATGCCAGCAAATATTCCTTAATATAGGAAGCAGGAAAGTGCAAGTCGAAAGCTAGCAAAAGAAAATCTATTAGGGATGTCACTTATCAGTTCCCATTTCTTACAGTGTTCAAAATGGACCACTACACAACAATACCACCCCAACTACTAAAAATCTAAGGAAATGTCGAGAGATATAAATTAGCCAAAGGCAAATGTCAAGTCACAGGGCCACAACTTTCAGTCTTCCAGTCATTAAAATTAATACTGTGGTTATATGCTGGTTCAGATTCAGTGCCATTTTTAATGCATTTCCCAATTCGACATGAAAAAAGGTTATGTCAGCTTTACTAACAAGGACTGATGCCAGAACCCTCCTCCACAGCGATTACTGTGATCAAAGTCAATAAGATGCATAGCATTACAAAGAGAAGGGAACATGACAAAATAATTTAAAGGATCCAGCCATCTCCACACCATTAAGAACTAGAGCCGATGCGGTTCCTCCCTCCTGAATAATGATTGGTTGTTACAGCTGAACCTAACAAGCATCTGCCTTCTAATAAGTTAACAGAAGTGTACACATTTGGCTGATTTATCGCAGTTCTGGTTTATCTACTGTTATGTTTACTCGATTTACAAGTAGCTAATCCAATATTTCTTGCTTATTAGTGTGCCAGTGTCACCTACTTCACGATCAGGATTTCAGTTTGCAGCTGTTATTATAGACACAATAATACAGGCAAAGTCTGAAGAGTGTCTAAGGCTTTCTGAGAACGAGATGTCCCATCATTTGGCGAAGGCTACTATCAGTAAAACCACTCAGTAGCTAACTATCTACTAAAAGGAGAAGGGGGTTGGTTACAGTGTCAAAAAGTGACACATCGTAATAACAGCCGCTGTCGAGATAAGCGCTATGCTAGGCATAACTGAGGCCTTTTGGACTAACCCGGCTATGAAATGTTAGTCTAATTTAAAAACATCGAAGTGACGAATAGATCGGTCGTGTAACATTATATGCTTTGTCTTGGATCATCTTCAAAATGACACAGTCCAGATACATACAAAGTACACAGTGGCATTACGTAACTATCGTTAGAAACTAGCGCCGTCAACTACCATTAACAGCTGGTGGTTTAGTTAGTTAACGCCTGCTGCTAGCTAGCTGCGGCAACTACCGTTGGGTTAGCCTGCAAGGCGATCCGCCCAGACAGCAGAGCGGTGAAGGCCTCGTCGTCCAAAGCCCACTGCGCTGAGACACGCAGGCCTCATTATTCGGTCGGGCCTGACGTTACACTTGCCCTGCAAACCTTTGCAGCATAACTGGCGAGCTGAAGCACACGCAGAATTAGGTCAATAACTAAAATCACTATCGATCAAGCACCACTTTCCTCGGCGTTTTTGTTGACTAACCGTGTTACTACAACGCCATTTGCAATGAGCATCGGTCGAGCTAGCAAGGACTAATCTAAACAGTTAACGTTAGCTAGCCGTTAGCTTGTGGCTGAGTGAAGACCCGAATGAGCTTCTAGCTAACGTTTCTGTTTTGACAAGCGGCTTGCTGATATGACTCGACAACTAATTAGTCTTCAGTCTATAAACTGGTCTCTCTGGTTAAGCTGAACGTCACTTTGCAGCCATTTCAGCGTTCACAAGAAGTTAGCTATCTCAGATAACGTAAAATGTTGACAGGGGAGTCGTCTATTTCCTGAAATTTAACTGAACGTTCTGACCCGTATCTACCGCTAAGTTATAACTTAGCTAAAACAAACTGATGATCATATCTCGGAGGCCCGGGTGATAAAAAATGTTAGCAGCAATGTTATTATAATGAAGCCGTTAAAATAAGATAATTAAAAACTCCGAGTGGAGGATATCTATATTTCGCTAACTTGTAAACATGAGACGTTTAAAGGAAATGTTCCGTCTCAGTATGTAGACAGGACCATTTGCAGGTAGCTAGCGTTAGCGGGGCAGGCTAATTAGACTGCTGTTAAAGACCACGAATTACAGTTTAATCGCGTTGACATTGTCAAACATTCAGTAAGCAGTAGCAAAAAGAGAAAACCCCACCAGCAACTGAACAACACGAGTAACCCAAAATGCAGTAATGTTACCTTGCATACACCACCAGCTGACGCTAACACTAGCAGCAGCCAGCTAACAATCAGCAACCAACACACCGAGCTAGTTAGCTAACAACTCACCAGGAATTTGATATGACTTCCCCTCTATTCACGGGCTACGTCCAGCCTTGAACGGTGGTGTCGTCGTATATTACATAAACGTGGCCTATATCAGTGACAGTTTCGCAGGACACAAACCTGTTACTAGAAAGATCTAATTCCTACGTATTTTTTCCTCTGCTTCTGGGTGTTTTTCCTGCGTCACCGGCGCGGTAACAGCCCCCTAACTCTATCTAGTCCGGTTTCTGGGGCTTGTCACTTCGGTCCCAGCAGTCACTCACAACTTGAATCAGTTCAACATGGCGGAAGCGCAGTCGGACACAAACGCTGCGCGGTGAAACGGGCCAGACGACAGTGTTGAACTCCGACAGTCAGCGATGTCTACGAGCTAGTTTGCACCACAACCGAGAGAGCAGCTCAGCTAACACAACAACCGCTGAATGGAAAGGGCATAAAACCCCTTCTCGATTCTGAAAAGTGACTCCGGCTCCAGCGATGATGTCCAATCCGCAGTTTGATTAAAACCACGCGAAAGAAAGCGCAGCGACCCAGCGCACTTTTGACTATATCGCCTCCTGTCGTACGGAGTTAGTGATCAAAGAATATCAATGTTCTCATAAAATTAGCAATGACACAATGCAAGCAAATTCTAACCTGCACACAATGTGACAATTCTTGACTTTCCCTCAGGAGTAGTAAAGTATCTATCTATCTATCTATCTATCTATCTATCTATCTATCTATCTATCTATCTATCTATCTATCTATCTATCTATCTATCTATCTATCTATCTATCTATCTATCTATCTATCATAATAATAATAATAATCACCCAATTAGAGCTTCAACTATTGATTATCGTCATTTTTGATTAATCGATAAGTTGTTTGGTATAAAATGTGAAAAAAAATTGTAAGAAATCTGGATCAGTGGTTCCAACAGCTGAAGATCAGAATGGGTTTGTTTGTTTGTTTGTTTGTTTTTTTGCCAAATAGATTTTCACATATGGAAAATGAGGGTTTAATGAGGTTTAATATAGGATAAAATATTTTTTTTAAAGCAAATGTAAACCTCAAAGCCAAATATATGTCTAAAATGTAAGCTTGATTGTGAAAAATGGTGTCTATGCAATGATTTAATTATAGTTAATGTACACTTAAGGGAAGATTGTGCTCCTGGTCAGGACTGGATTAACCCATTTTGAGGCCCCAGTGCCCCTGGTAACCCTACAGTCCTCCAAATGGGTTAATCCGACAATGACCAGGAGCACCATCATTCTCTTAAGAGTACATTAACTGTAGCTATATCATTGGGAAATGATGTTCGGGGCTAATATACAATGATATAGCTATAGTTACGGTACACTTAATTGAAAAAGCTGCACTATTGGTCATAGACAGATTAACCCATTTGCAGGCCCTTATTAACCCTACAGTAGTCTCACATAATCAGGTCATTCTCTAGTGCTGACACAGTGCAGTGCAGAATGGTCTGACTGCACCTCATTATCATTCTGTTACAGAAGGGGAAAAAGGTCTCTGGCTTGTTTGTATTTCTTTAAACAAATCCCAGGCTTCTTAGGTGGCGCTAAGCCCAGGATGCAAGGATGGTGGCCCCCTCAAAATAATAACAGGAGAATTGAGTTGCGCTGTAATTAAAATGGATAATTCACTGGAGGGGAAAAAACTAATAGGGTTGTCTTATTGCACAATCTAAAACTTTGGCAAAACTTGACATTTTCAGTTCAGTAAGTTTCAAACTCAGATGTTCTTGTTGTTTATCATGGTGGGAGGATTTTGAAAAAAGTAATATGTTGGTTGACATGTAGTAAGTGAACTGTGTGGCCGATGGCAGGCTTATACTTGAAATTTACATCCAGTAGATAGATAGATAGATAGATAGATAGATAGATAGATAGATAGATAGATAGATAGATAGATAGATAGATAGATAGATAGATAGATAGATAGATAGATACTTTATTCATCCCGAGGGAAATTCAACAGTAAGTCAAAGTCCAGTAAGACTAACCCTTGGATCCTCCTTTTATTTATGCATTGTTTCATAGCCACAGGTTTGCTGTGTTGTAACTGCATTAAACACACATTTGTTACTCGGAACGCGGCGGAGTTATGTCACAATCGCCGTACGTTTGTCTGTCTGTGCACAACATTACTCAAAAATGGAATAACGGATTTGGATGAAATTTTCAGGGTAGGTCAGAAATGACACAAGGACCACCTGAACAGATTTTGACAGTGATGCAGCTTCTAGTCTGGATCCACAGATTTATTAAAAATTTCTGTATCATTTCGAGATAGCAGTACAGCACCACTGTAACTATGACAACAAGTGAACGCTACGTCAGCTGCCTGTTGACGATCACATGATTGCGATCCTATTATAAATCCACCGCTGCGGACTTATCTGGACTTATTAGTCGGAAATTATACAATGACTGAGCAGCTCAGGCCACATAGTATTTATCCGACAGGAGAGCTATGTTCTGCTTTCTGTGACCATTTACAGTAAACAGGAAACAGATCTCACATGGTTGTTCCCTTATTATTCCAGTGAACACCAAACTCCTATACCTGGCTAGTCAGTATGCTCTAAAAGACTGTCACTCACTTGTCCTAGGACATTCACTCTAATTATTCTGCTGCTTAATACACACAATGCTACACAACAGTCCTGTATTCTTGCTCTTTGGATTTGCCTTTTTAGTTTCAGGCACAATATAAATACAAACAGTATGAAGGACTTATCAATCTGTAGAAAAGTTACCATTCTCACATATTCTGATCTCCAAATCCTTAAACTAAGGTGTCTCCTGGGACTTAAATTTTCAGAGAAACCTGACCAAGATAATATTATTAGAAATGGTAGATTTTCATAGTGTTATTATCAAATCTTGTAAACATTTGAATTGTCAAGCAAAAATTAGAAGTATATTATAGTTTAATGAGTGAATAAGGCAGTAAACTAAACCATATGCTATTGTCTATATTACGTATATAGTGCCGCTGGTAAGAACTTGTAGCATTGTGATAATTTTGTTTAGAGCTGCAATTATTAATCGATTCGTTGAATAGTTGTCAACTATTCAATTAATCGCCAGTTATTTTAGTAATCAATTTGAGTATTTTTCTTTAAACAAAAAAGGTTTCAATTCCCCGATTCCAGCTTAATGAATGTAAATATTTTCCAGTTTCTTTACTGCGCTATGACAGCAAGCTGAATGTCTTCGGATTGTGGACAAAAGAAGACATTAGAGGACATCCCAACAGCAGCCGGGTGACGTTGCCTCTCTCTGTATTACATTAACGCACTGCTTTTTATATATTATCCTATTGCACATTTCAGGTTGTTTACACAACATACTGTGCAATTTTGAACATTCCCAGGCAAACAGTTTGCACATTCCTGCATTATCTGTACAGCTGTCACAATTAAATGCCATCGTAAACACTTCCATTACTTTATAATAGGTTTGATTTGCTACATTTGCTTTTAAAAAATTTTTTTATCCTATATTAAACTTTAAGTCAATTTCTTCATATGTGAAAACCTATTTGGCAACAAAAAAAAAAAAACAAAAAACAAAAAAAACCCAGATTCAGATTCTGATCTTGAGCTATTGGAACCATTGATCCAGATTTCTTACAATTTTCTTCACATTTTATAGCAGACAACTTATCGATTAATCAAAAATGACAATGATCAATAGTTGAAGCCCTAATTGTGTCATTATTATTGTTATTATTATTACAGATAGATAGATAGATAGATAGATAGATAGATAGATAGATAGATAGATAGATAGATAGATAGATAGATAGATAGATAGATAGATAGATAGATAGATAGATAGATAGATAGATAGATAGATAGATAGATAGATAGATACTTTATTACTCCCTTGGGAAATTCAAGGTTTTTTTATTTTTTATTTTTTTAGATAGTAATAATAGATATTATTATTATTATTATTATTATTATTATTATTATTATTATTATTATTATTATTATTAATAATAATAATAATAATAATAATAATAATAATAATAATAAATTTTTGTTAACAGACTGGAGAATATTGACTGCTACAAGCTATTTTGCTAAGCTAATCGTGTAACATACAAGCAACACACACGTATGTATTATCGCAAACGTGACATTAAACAATTAGTTGTGTCCCACAGCCACCACAGACTGAGAGACGTTCATGAATCTCACTCCTCAGAACTCCTTTCTGGGTTTTCTCTCCCACCGCTCCTATGGTAATCAGCACCGACAGCAAAGATGGCGGCTCCGCGGTGTTGAGTCTTCTCCGTAATGAGTTACCAAATTTTGTGCATTTGCCGAGTTTTCTCCTGAACGAGGAAACCAAGTCCACACCGAGAGACTTTTCTCGTTAAGACAATGTTGTGAGACTGCTCGGAAAGTCTTTTCCACAGGGAGTTAGCGACCACAGCCCGATAGTTTTCCGTTGTAGCCCTGGGTGTGCATCGACGCAGCTAACTAGTCGTTAGCGTCATTGTAAAATGGCTCCGGTGCAGATCGGGTCAGATGGGCAGCTCGTCCCACTCGGAGGTCCGGTGGTTTCGGGTCCACAGCCGCCACCACCCGGGGCACCGGCCACGCAGGGGGTCCGTTTGAGCTTGCTTATTGAGTTCCTTCTCCAGAGGACCTACCATGAAATCACCCTGCTGGCGGAACTGTAAGTAACATATTAGCATTGTAGGCCTCATTCAGACATAACTAGGAGAACTGGCGGGCTAACAAGCTAACGTTGGTAAATCTTCTTTCATACTCTAAAATGCATCTTTCTGGCTCAAACAGTTGGGACCACTAACTTGCTTTTCGCATTCACGGTAGATAGCAGTTGCACAGATAACTACTGTTCTTGTCAGGGGCATCCAGGTAAACAACACATGGCAAAATGACTGAATCAGACTTTTCACGTTGACTACTGGCTTTTTAGTCCAGATAACTACTTGTGTGAAGCTATAATTTTTGGTTTGTTGTTCTAAATAAGGTGTTTTAATCATTTCTAAATAGTTTTTGTTTAAAGAAAAGATACTGTACTCAATGCAGGGGTGCAGATAGTTTGCTACTAAATCTGTTGTGCTGCGGCTCTACTTAGAAGATGTAGGAAATATGATAATTTAAGGTTTTATGTTGTTCCAGGCTTCCCAGAAAAACAGACATGGAGAGGTATGTGTTTATAAATTTAATTCCATTATTTTGTTGTCTTCTCACTCAATAAGTCACTTGTTCAGCCAGGTAGTTTTGCTTTAGAATAAGTTTTATTTAACTGTTGATCCTTTTTCAGAAAAATTGAGATCGTCCAGTTTGCCAGTCGCACCAGGCAGCTGTTTGTGCGCCTCCTTGCCCTGGTCAAGTGGGCAAGCAATGCAGGGAAAGTTGAGAAGTGTGCGGTATGTTGTTTGCATTTCACTGATATTACTGTGGTTTGATGGCTTTTCATAATAAACCCGCAAATTGCTTTGAATCCATCAGAGTGCAAAATCAACTTACCCTTCCCACTCTCCCACGGTATCCATGGTAACAGATGATCTCCAGCTTCTTGGACCAGCAGACCATCTTGTTTGTGGACACGGCTGATAGGCTGGCATCGCTAGCCAGAGATGCCCTAGTGCATGCTCGTTTGCCCAGCTTTGCCATCCCCTTTGCCATCGATGTGCTCACCACGGGGTCATACCCACGCTTGCCCACCTGCATAAGAGTGAGTGTTAAACTTCTTTTGCTGTTTTCTTCTAGTAATGGACTGGTATGTAGAGATGATGGAAAATCCAGCTTTCTCTTTTCTATGTTTGGTATGTCACCACAATTCTTTCTGTGTCCATTTGTGTAGGATAAGATAATTCCTCCAGACCCCATTACAAAGGTCGAGAAGCTGACCACCCTGAACCAGCTGAATCAGATTCTGCGACACCGCCTCGTCACCACAGACTTGCCACCCCAACTAGCGAATCTCACAGTTGGTGAGCAGTTTGTCTAAATCCTCTCTAGTGTGTTTTAAAGGTGGAGTATGCGAGTCTAATCTAATCTAATAAATTTTTTTTTTTGTAAAATTCAACAAATGGCTTGTCACTTTTTGCTAGCCAGCTGCTCTGTGTGTGTGCTGAATAAAAATCCAGTGTTAGTACACAGGAGTGTTTCAGTAAATGTGAAACCAACAAAGAAACTTGGACCAGTCCACACAACACCCTTTCAGCATGTCCTGTGCATGTTTGCGATCATCCATATTGTATTCTTGCACAGGATAGGAGGGGGAGCAGAAACGTTTGGAAAGATCGCAGTGATAATTTCACACGTTAGCTTTCTGTAGACACTAACTAGAATTTCAACTCCACTTTTAATTGACAGGAATACTTTAGCAGTTTGTTTTTAACGTTACTGAGAAGATCTTACCTGTATGTTTTGCTTGTGTGTATGTTTGTGTAGCTAATGGGCGTGTAAAGTTTCGTGTGGAGGGAGAGTTTGAAGCCACCTTGACCGTGATGGGAGATGACCCTGACATTCCCTGGAGACTTCTGAAGTTGGAGATTCTGGTGGAAGACAAAGAAACTGGAGGTAAGGCATGCCTTCTTCCAGCTTGGCTTCACATCATAGAAACTAACCATTACAAGCCGATTAACCGTATACTTCAGTGCTAATGTTTCACTCTCCATCTTGGTTTGTCTTTCTGTCACCCTGTTCCCACGGTCCATCTATTCCCCCTCCCACTCCGGACTGACAGATGGGCGAGCCTTGGTCCACAGTTTGCAGGTGAACTTCATCCACGAGTTGGTCCAGGCACGTCTTTGTGCAGATGAAAAGCCCCTACAGGACATGTACAACTGCTTGCGTATCCTTTCTTATGCTTTGTTTATCCACACGCACGCAGGCATTTTGGTTATGTCCAGGCTGCAACCACTTGGCTTTTATCCCAGTCTGCTCTAAACTACTGCAGTAGGGCAGGGGTGTGTGTCGGAGCATATAGAGTATTGACTGGTCAAGCAGACAAGTGCAGCATTCCAATGAGAAACACAGCTGCAGAATTACATCCTTCTTAGCCCCCCTTCATGAATTCTCAAACGCACACAACAGCCTTTTGTTAATGACAAGGAAATGGCAGCACTGTTTTTCCTATAACCAGTCACCCAGCAGGTCATGTGAGGTGTATTTAACTCTTAATGGAGGTGTTTGCTTCTGCACATGTTGATATTATAGCAAAACACTGATTCATTCTTAATTTGATCATGCCCTTGTTTATTGAAAATAGAGCTAAGTTGCATGTTGAACTAAATGTAAAGTTAGAATCTTGTCAACATCAAAACCAATTAAGCTAACCTTTGTTTCGTCAGGCAGTATTCACAGCACAGAGGATTTTTCCCGACTTGTCAGTCAGAGCATAACTCAAGGCTTTCATGGCTTTCATGCAAAGAAAGAAACAACTGCTCGTTAGCATTCATGCTACCCTCATAGTCCTTAATCATGCATGCGAGCTGAGCCCAACTGTGCTAATCACAATGCTAATCAGTACATCTCTGCTCTGCCTTTCCCCCGCCACCACGTCAAAGAGCAGTCTGTGTGAGGCACAAACACCCCTTTTACTAATGGAGTGTGTCGTGAGGATATGTGTGCGAGTGTGTTCTGAATTTAAATGGGAAGATGTCCATAATACTTTACCTCTGTCCACCTTGACCAGTATTTTCCCACACTGTTTTCTTTAACCGAGTTGTTTCCAGACTCCTTCTGTCTGTCCCTGCAGCTAGAGGTGCTACACTCTCAGACACTGATGCTGATCAGAGAGCGCTGGGGAGACCTGGTGCAAGAAGAGAGATATGTGCCTGCAAAATACCTCACACTCACTGTCTGGAAGTAAGACTCTGTGAAGTGGTCTCACATATAAGGACATGAATACTGTGTTCTCAACAAGCTACCAAACCAGCAAAATTGAAAGATTAGTGAAGGCTCACAATGGCAGAATGCCTTCATGCAGTTCTCATTCTCTTCTCGCTGTTGTCTTATCACTTTGTTCCTCTAGCCAACAAGTTTTGGGTAGGAAAACGGGTACAGCGTCAGTACATAAAGTCACTATCAAGATTGATGAATCAGACGGATCCAAGCCATTACAAATATCTCATGAGCCTCCTCTTCCTGCCTGCGACTCTAAATTGATGGAGAGAGCTATGAAGGTAACGTACATAAATATTCTAAACCGATTTTTAATGTAATATGAAGCTGGTGCTAGAGTCCTGTAATGTGTTCTCTCTCTTTTGTTTTTCAGATTGATCACCTATCAGTGGAGAAACTTTTGATTGACAGTGTGCACGCCCGATCCCATCAGAAGCTGCAGGAGCTGAAGGCTATTCTAAAGACCAGCAATCCCAGTGACAACTGTATGTAATCATTCTTCTTTTTTGTCACTGAAAAAGTAATACATTCTTAGGTATTTATGTAGCAAAGCCATTGAAACCTCTTTAGTCTCCTATGAACTACAACCATTGTCTTGCGTTAGTAATATTTGAATGCAGACGGCATCATTTCAGCCTTGAAAAAAATCAGATTTTTTTTGTTTTCTTAACTGCAATGAATTACATGTTCAAAACTGTAATTAGCTCTTAGAGACGTTCGCGCATCCCACATTGTCCTTCTGTCAACTAATATCTGTAACCACGCTTTTGAGTCATTTGCAGCATTGAAAAGACACGCTTAAGTGTGTTTTTGTTTGTTTCAGCATTCATAGAGACTGCTTTACCCACACTGGTTATTCCAATCCTTGAGCCCTGCGGTCGTTCAGAGTGCCTACACATTTTTGTAGATCTGCACTCTGGCATGTTCCAACCCATGCTGTATGGATTAGGTAAGCAGGAGCAAATACTTACCCAGAACTGTTTTTACTGTTTTATGTATGTTGATTGTGTTGGTTCTAGTTAGGTTCTTGTGTCTAATGTGTGTATATAAGGCTTTGGTTTTGTATAATACAAATGGAAATAACTATTTTTCTGGTGCTTTGGCTCAGATGATTTCAATCTGTAATTTATTTCTGTGTTATTCTGCTGTTGTTTTTTTTTTTATGCTCAGCTCTAACAGTTGGTGTGTTCTCTCTGTAGATCAGTCCATGCTGGATGACATTGAAAAGACCATCAACGATGATATGAAGCGCATCATAACTTGGCTTCAACAACTGAAGTAAGTCCACCTCAAATTAATAAAAACAATGAATATATATTCTAAATAAAAGCAATAAATATATATTCACAGTTCAGAGTTGAAAGTGTGTGTGTAGATAGTAAAGAAGATCAAAGAGTCAACAATAGGAGACAGATTATCAGATTTGACTAATTGCAGTTAGCAGCAACACTTGGTGCGATGGTGAGTGCTAAGATGAAGGGCATGTGCTGTGAGAGTCTAGCACTACTGATCAGTGTGAAGGGACTGAGTACGAGCCATGAACCTTGCACCCTTTGCAGTGCAGCTTTCATGACGGCTGACTCTTTTTCTCTCTCTGCCAGGTTCTGGTTGGGAGAGCAGCGCTGTCGACAGTCTGTGAAACACCTTCCCACTGTGTGTACTGATGTCCTTCACCTCTCCAACTCAGCTTCTCACCCCATTGGCAGCTTGTCCAAACACAAACTCTTCATCAAGCTGACACGTCTTCCACAGTACTACATTGTGAGTTCCGTTGCCAACATGTTGCTAAAAAGGGCTGAACTGAAATCCCTGAAAGAGAATGTCTTGAATTTTCCTTCCTCCCCACCTTACGCACATGAATTTTTCTTTGTTTTCCTTTTTTTGTAGGTGGTGGAAATGCTTGAAGTGCCGAGCAGTCCCACAGCACTGCAGTACAAGTACTCCTTCCTGTCAGTCTCTCAGTTGGAGGGAGAGGACGGGCCCATGTGCGCTCAGCTTCTGCAGCATTTCAAGCCCAACCTCGAACACCTTGTCCAAGACCCTACAACAGGGAGAGGGGTCCGACCTGGGACTAAGAGAAAGGTAGTTCTTCAGATATCTTTCATCATACTCACATTAATGTTTGTTCAGGTTTTAATGTTTGTGATGCTGGATTAGGAGTTTGACATTTTGGGTGGGCAAAATGTGAAATTTTCTGACCACGCTGAGATGCAAGATACTGTTGACTTATAATACAGACATAATGATTCAGATCTAATATTCCTGCTGTGTATTGTCTGCGACAGTATCACTTAACTATTAATTGGACTTTTGGTCATTCTTGTTGTCTTCCTCATGTGTGGTAAGACATTTTTAGGTAAAACATATAACGAAGAGAACGTAGAACAGGATGAAGTAAGACATAAGGAAGGACCAAGAAAGGAGGGAGATCACAGAAATGGCATGAACAATAATGAGGAAGAGAATTACGAGGAGGAAGAAGAGGAGGTAAAGGAAGATACAGCTGGTCAAGACAAGGGAATCAATCAGAATCAGCAGAAATGTAGGATGGGTCTGAGCATTGATCAGTTGCAGTGCCTTTTTTGGCCTTTCTGTACAGCCAGTCAGGTCTTTCTTTCTCTCGATTCCCAGCAGAATAAAACCAGCCATTCATTCAGAATTCCAGTTAGGAAAATAGGGATATCATGCTTGGAAGACGGGGATGCTATTCCAAACGCTGTGGGGTTGGAACGGATAAGCTTACACTGTGGAAAAGGATGTGACTTGTGGGGCGCAAAGGGGATGTATTCTGTATATACAGCTGGATGTGTACATCCAAATACATGTCTTTTCAACATGTTTTTTGGTCTCTGCTGCTCTGCAGATTCCAGGAGAACAGGTGGACCCAGAGCCAAAGAAACCTAAGCGGTCTGGAGAAATTTGTGCCTTTAACAAAGAACTGGCTCACCTAGTAGCGATGTGCGATACCAACATGCCTTTTATTGGCCTCAGAACAGAGGTACGTCACCCTTAGATAATTTAAATCATTTTAGTGTGTATTGAATAAAAAAATTTCATGACTGTCACTACATGTCTGTTTGTCCATCTTTGAACAGCTGTCCAACATGGAGATTGCTAATCAGGGAGTCCAAGTGGAGGGAGACGGTAGCAGTCATGCAATACGTCTGCTTAAGTACGACACAAACATGAACATGCATTTATGCGGAAAAAATATCCTTTTGTACAAAGTGTAATAAACTGTAAAAGCTGTAAACCATTTTGAATTCCCAGCATGTTGGTTTTATTTTGCAGGATTCCTGCCTGTAAAGGTGTAGGAGAGGAAACCAGGAGAGCCTTAGATCGTTCCCTGCTGGACTGCACCTTCCGCCTTCAAGGCAGGAATAACAGGACCTGGGTGGCTGAACTTGTGCTGGCCAACTGCCCTCTTAACAGCACACACAGCAAAGAGCAAGGTACGCACCATTTACAGTGTCATTTATTTATTTACTTTGCTTTATCCACAAAAACTGAATTTATTTTGAAAGTTTTCAAATGTGTTATGTCCAACATAGACTGCAAAAACATCAGGGGTAGCAACTGCATCTTAAAATGATAGTCACAAATTAAGAACTGAATAAAGCCACACGTGCCCAGGTCCCGGTACAAGCAGTGGGGTGATCGTTCTTTTGCTGTTGCCACTCCGAGACTCTGGAACACACTTCCACTAGAACTTTGTCTTCTCACCAACCTGTTGCTTTTCAAGTCCGTACTAAAAAGTCACTTATTCAGACGTGCCTTTGACTCCCAGCGCTGTTTTCTTTTCATGTCATCCCAAAATGCCCTATTTAAATGTTACCGATTCATCTGTGCTGCATTTTGGTTTTATTGTTTTGTAGTAACCAAATTGTATTGTTTTGTTTTATCATGCTGATGGAAAGCACTTTGGTCTTCTTTTATGTTGTTGTAAAATGCTCTATAAATACATTTTGATTGATTAATTGAATATAGAATGCCAAGAACACTCAGTCTTTTTTCTTAGAATGTCTTGCACTAAACATCAAGGGCTCTGCGTTTATGTGAATAAGAGAAACGATCTACATCTGCTTCATCTGTCCTCTCTTATAGCCACTACGCGGCACGTGTATCTGACCTATGAAAACCCTCTGTCGGAGCCGGTGGGTGGGCGGAAGGTTGTTGAGATGTTCCTCAATGACTGGAATGCCATCAGTCAGCTCTACCAGTGTGTTCTCAACTTCTCTCGTGCACTGCCAGGTATGTGCAAATGTTCATCTGAGAAACCAAGATTGCACTTACATGTAAATGAACAACTGTGTTACTTGTTGAATTGGTCATTTGATCTTAAACTGTTTAGTGCATTTTTTGCAGATGTATGGAAATGCATTAACAGGTGAAGTTTCATTGAACGGCTTTTATGATTGTAACTGAAATGAAAATAGAGAATACCAATTGTAACATCACATTTAAAAGTCCGGCGTGTCCCGTTTGTGAATGTGGGTGAATTGATGTGCATGTAGAAATGTATACACAGGCAGAATTACAGTGGAAGTGGAAGGTCATGTTTAATTCATCAGAGTCTCCAGTGCTGAAAGCAACACACCCATTTAACATTGCTGCACTTTATGACTTCTTCCCTCCAGAGATGCCGTCTTACCTGAGCCTGTTCTCAGAGGTGCGGCTGTATAACTACCGTAAGATGGTGCTGTGTTACGGCACCACAAAGGGCAGCTCGGTCACCATCCAGTGGAACTCCAACAGCCATCGTTTCCACCTCGCGCTGGGCACTGTGGGGCCGAACTCTGGCTGCTCCAACTGCCATAATATCATCCTCCATCAGCTGCAGGAGATGTTCAACAAGAGCCCAAATGTGATGCAGTTGCTGCAGGTACACAATAACCACATGTGCACTTGTCAGATTTTTATCAACTAATAATTTAAATGTCTTTTAAGGATCCTTTTAGATGTTTTAAATTAGCTTTCATATGTTGAACTAACTGATAAATGGGGAACTGTTTCATTTAATGTTATACAGTCGAAAGTTATCATTTGTTTGTCTTGAAAATGTGATGTATTTCTGAGAGAAACTAAATATATGGGTTGGGTTTGTTACAAGTGAGATAAAAAACCAACGGATGTGATTTGATTGCTAAAAACATGCGATGTGGCTTAGTGAATACAATAATGCTGTATCACTGAGGAGAACTGAACAGCAGAGGAAACCACACACCTCCATCATCTGTGCTGTGAGAGCAGGAGGACAAAAATGAACCAGACCTCAAGCACATTTATTTTCAAATGAAATCCAAACACACATTTCCTGCTATGTTACTGCTCTGCTAGTTTACCACTTATTTTTTATGTGGGGTGGAGTTTGTGGTCAACTTCAATCACATTTCATTAGATAACCACCCCCAAGTGCAGAATGAGGCATCAAAGATATTTTTTTCTATTTGACAGGAAGAGGAAAGAGAGGTATTTTGATATGAAGACATCAGAATAATGAAATCAAATATTTTTTTCGGAGCAAATATTGAGCTTAAGAGATAAAGGAAAAATCAACTTAGGGAGGCAGGATTTGAGTTTATAAAATGTATTTTTCATTTTGTAGTGACTTTAATATCGGGACAATTCAAGCATACTGTCTTACAGCACATAGTAGGGATGGGGAAAATTTCCGATTCTTCAAAGCATCGCGATTCGGACGTGGACGAATCTGAATCAATTTACAAATGTCCAAATTTCGATTATTTAAATGTGTTATTTAAAGTAATACAGAAGGTTCTAAATAAAGCGGAACTAAGAAGCGCGGTACACGTCATCTCCGGGACACTTTGGGAACTGGAGCAGACATGGCGACACACGCAAAGAGTAAAACCTGGCTGACCGCCTCGCTGAGAGATCCGAACAGCTCCTTCTAATTTAAAAGCAGACGTGTGGAAACACTTCGCCTTCTACGTCGACAGTGGAAGCGAACTGGACAAGAGCTACGTTATATGTATAGATGCACTGCTGCATACATTGGAGCCCAGATACACCATCCTATCCCAACGCCATTTCACCGACACGGCCATCCCGACAATATACATAAATTAAAGATGCATCAATAATCAATTTATAATCAAATCGTTAGTCGTTATCGAATCGTGAGGTGCCCAAAGATTGCCACCCCTAGCACATAATATGCTAGGTTCTTAAATGTTGGGCTGTTTGTTCTTTATGCTATGTTTTCCATTTCTCTAGTTTTACTGCAGTGCTTTTAATTCAGTTTCTTGGGTAACCTTTCTTTTGTCTTTCTCCAGGTGCTTTCCGACACACAGGCTCCTCTGAATGCTATTAACAAGCTACCGACAGTGCCCATGCTGGGCCTCACCCAGCGCACCAACACTGCCTACCAGTGCTTCTCCATCCTACCCCAGTCACCCACACACATCCGACTGGCGTTCCGAAACATGTACTGCATCGACATTTACTGCCGCAGCCGTGGAGTGGTAGCTATCAGAGACGGAGCCTACAGTCTCTTTGACAACACTAAGATTGTGGAGGGCTTTTACCCTGCTCCAGGACTCAAGGTACACCAGGACTAAAGGCCTAGCAGTAAATCCAAGTAACGGATACTATGTGCTACGAGTTTCTCCTGAACTTACATTCATATTTGTATTGCCGCACTAAAAATCCTTCTGCTTACACTTTGCCCATGATTCTAAAATAACTAGTAACTGTTTCAACCAAAGACTAAGAATTGTGATGCGTTGAAAGCATGAAAATGCTGGACAGCAGGAAGAAACAGTCAGCCTGGCTCTGTCCTAAAGATACGTGTCCACTAGATCCGGCAATTTCCTGCATCCCATTCATTGTCTTTGTGTAACGCACCACGTTGCATGCTGGTCCAGTTGCGGTGTGTCTCCAGCTGCAATCCAGTGCATCTCCCTAGAGCGAGTCTACTTTATTTGTATAAAGTAGACTCGACTTCTGCTTTATGCAAATTTGATGCGGCATGCAGAGATCCGGCGCATCACCAAACTTTCATCAAATGTCTGAACTATCCGTCGGTGAAAGAAAGAAAGAAGCCTTTCTTGTCACAAATACATTTTTCCAGCACTGTGAAATGTTGTTTTCGCATATCCCAGTTGGGGTCAGAGCGCAGTGTCAGCCATGGTATGGCGCCCCTGGAGCAGGAAGGGTTAAGGGCTTTGCTCAAGGGCCCAACAGTGGCTGCATCGGGGTTTGAACTTCTGACCTTCGGATCAGTAGTCCAGAAACTTAACAGTTGCCCCTGTGAACTAAAACGAGGACAGATTTAGCTGCTGCATGGCTTATTTCTCACCTCAGATGCTTTCAGAAATACTTTTCACTGAACTGTTTTCGTAATAAAAGAGAAAGTTTGCGACTGAGCCGCCTTGTTGATCTGGCTTGAAATCCAGGAGCAGACAGCTCCGGAGTCGATGAGTTTGTCCAATCAGGGGCAGGATAGTTGGAGAAGAAGGTCGGCAGGAGTTGAACACCGGCTACTGGCCTCAAGTACACGCCCACCAGGCGGGACATTTTCAGATGTGGGAAAAATGCATTTAGTGGACACGTAGCATCAGTGATGGGTTGAGTGCTGTTTACAGTTGTTTCAGACATAAAGTGCTGTCAATCTTTTAATCTGACTCCTGACAAGAAAAGGAAACCATCATTTCCCCCAAATGTTTCATTATTTTAGTAAACACAGAAAGTTAACATGAAATGGACAATAGATTGTATCCTAATCAAGTCATATGCACCTATTTTGACTGATCGCTTCTGTGTTCTGTGTGCAACTAAATAAATCCAAAAATGAGTTCTTATTCTTTCTCCTCACTTTCTAGACATTCCTCAACATGTTTGTAGACAGCAATCAGGATGCTCGCAGACGTTCGGTAAATGAAGACGACAACCCGCCGTCGCCCTCGCCGGTGGGTGTCGACGTGATGGAGAGTCTAATAACTCAGCTGCAGCCACCACAGACGATGAGAGGAGGTGCAGGAGGCGTTTATCCTCCTCTCACTTCACCGCCACCAAATTACCACGCTAATGTCACTCCCTCACCCTCCATGATGCCCACCCAGTCACCAGGTAATGGCATGTGTTGTGCTTTGGTGTGTGTCTAATGATGTGTGAGTGAATGTCACCCTGTGTTGTTGGTTTCATCTGGGCTTGTTAAGCTGCCATACAGCATGATGAACAGCCAATCATTGTTTTACGACTGTATCACATCGCTGTCATCGGCCTCCCTGCTGACTCCTGTATTTGTTGCAAGAGCAAAATGTGTGTGTCAGACGAGACCGTGCAACCATGTGTGCCCATTTCAAATTTGTGAAACCACGACATCAGTTGTGTTTCTCATGCAACATGTACACACCTCGCAGCCAAGAGCGAACAAAGCATGCATTTAGTCGTGCTCCTTCCATTCTCCTCCATCTCAGCCCGCCAGCCAGAGACCACAGCCCTCCTGCCCGGCTTTAGCTTGTGTGCACGTGAGTGAGTGTGAGGTTGTGTGTGAGGACAATTTGTCATCCTTGGAGTCTGATGAGCCCTTTGATGTGTGTATGTGTGTGTGTGCAGGGAACATCCATGCCTCTGGCTCCCCTAGTGGAGCTCTGAGGGCACCCTCTCCTTTTGGGCCCACCCCATCTCCGTCTTCTCTGGGCATAGCCATGGGTCAGACCAGCTTTGCCAGTCCCCACGGTAAGCAGCTGGCCTGGCGGTAGATCTGCTGTGCTGGGCGGGGGCTGGAACAGGCTGAACTGAACGTCTTCACGAGGCTGCAGACGTTAGCAAGCATAAAACAAATTACTTTTAAAGCGTGGGCACACGATGGTGTATTTCAGGGGTGTCAAACATGTAGCCTACGGTCGAAAACCGGCCTGCCAGGGGGTCCAGTCTGGCCAGCTTGACAACTTTGTAAAGTGTAAAAATTACAGAGAAGACATTAACCGCAAATTTTACATTTGCAAGACTGTAAATTTAAAATCATTTCTAGAACATGACAAGTTGTTTTGATCATTAAGTAAAATATTAGATTGCTCATTCTTCTGTCATTCTGTGTCTTGTTTTTGTAATCTTTCATTGCTGCTTTTGTTGTTTTTGGTCTTTTTTCGTCTGACTTTTGTTGTTTATCTCATATTTTTGTTGCTTTGTGTTTCATTTTTGTCTTGCTTGTGTCTTTGTCTTATTTTTGTCATTTTGTGTTTCGCTTTATTCGTTGTTTTGTGTATCGTTTTTGTCGTTTTGCGTTTTTATTGCTTGTGTTTGTCCATTTTTTTGTAATTTTGTTTCTTGCTTTTGTAATTTTTTGTCTTGTTTGTGTCATTTAGTTTTTTGTCTTGTTTTTGTCCTTGTTTTTGTCGCTTTGTAACATTTTGTCTTTTTTTGTCTCTTTTCTGTTTTGTTCTGTCGTTTGTCTCATTTTTTGTAATTTTGTTTCTCGCTTTTGACATATTGTGTCCTGTTTTTTAATTCCTGAAACGTGAACATTTTCAAAAAGTGCTTTTTTTTGCACTAAAACAAAGGGAAAAATTTGAAGTTATCTTTATTTATTGACTATTATGCTGTGATTTTACTGGTCCGGCCCACTTGAGATCAAATTGGGCTGAATGTGGCCCCTGAACTAAAGGGAGTTTGACACTCCTGGTGTATTTGTTTGTGTTCATTATTGTATGTTCGGTCTTGCAATGTGGCTGATGACTGGTTCTCCTTCTTCCTAGGTGCTTTGGACCCTAGCTCTCCTTATGCCATGGTGTCTCCCAACAACAGGGGCCAGTGGCCAGGTTCACCTCAAGTCTCAGGACCTTCTCCTGGGGCGAGGATCCCCGGCATGTCCCCTGGTAACCCTTCACTGCACTCGCCTATTCCTGACCCTCATTCTCCACGTGCTGGGACCAGTAAGTACTGCTTTGTCAGTATTGCCTTGTGTTATTTTTGAACTCAAATGATACTGGAGTGTTGACGTCGACACTGACACAGATACTTGAGATTAAAAAATAATGTGATGAAAATGTGCTGATTTTTGTTAATTTTTTAAGACATCGGCAAACTATTTTGATGACTCTCAATACATATCCTACAGACTTATCTGGTGACAAACAAATATAGGTGTATCTGCAATATGCTCATGTCAGTGTTTCTTAGCCTCATCATTTTTCTACACGTCTCTCTCTTTTTGATTTAGGTTCACAAGTCATGCCTACCAGTATGCCTCCACCCCGCAAGCTACCTCAGCGCCCCTGGGCCGCCTCCATTCCTACCATCCTTACCCACAATGCTTTGCATGTGCTCCTGCTCCCCTCGCCCACTCCCTGCTTGGTGCCAGGCCTGGCAGGAAGCTACCTCTGCTCGCCGCTGGAGCGCTTTCTGGGTTCAGTTATCATGAGAAGGCACCTCCAGAGGATCATCCAGCAGGAGCCCAACGTGAGTCTTATTCCAATCCTCTGGAGAAATCAATGCGTGATATTTTGGCCACATTTCAAATTGCTTTTTAAATGTTAGATTTTTACTTCAAGTACATACTGCAGTTGCCTTTACAAAATAAGCACAGAGGTCCTCGGTTTATGACGTCCTCGAACTACAGCGTTTCATCGTTACGTCTGAACTGGTTATGTGGAACTAGTTGATGAGTGGAGCGGATGAATACGTCGTCACGGGGCGCTATAAGACGGCTTTGTTTCCATTCTCCGGTTGTACTCCACCTTGGATTGTGCTACATTAACTAACTTTTTGCGTTTCATTATGGCTCCCAAGCGTAAGTCAGACTCTTCTGATGCTTGGAAGAAAAGGAAAGCCGTCGCCATGTGTGCTGTCTTCACTGCAACATAAAAGCTACAGCTGTCCAACTAGTTAAAAACTGCTTGCAAAATGAATAGAGAGTCGTAGCAAACTTGTGGCTCAGAATGTCCCACAAACTACATTTAACACAGTTTGTAGTGGGAAATACATTTTTTTTCCTGCATATTGTATAGTATGGCAGTGTGGATGACACGTCACACCGTCCAGTAACCACTCTACTTCTGTGTCACATCTCCTCCAGTTGTCTATTTTGAACTCCAACGAGCCGGGCGTGATCATGTTCAAGACGGATGTGCTCAAGTGCCGGGTGGCTCTGAACCCAAAGAACTACCAGACACTGCAGCTCAAAGTCACTCCAGAAAACGCAGGTCCCTGGTCCCAGGATGAGCTTCAGGTGCTGGAGAGGTTCTTTGAGACCCGTGTAAGTGGAAGCAGCGTTCACTTTGTCTCAAATGTGGAAAACTTGGGATGTTGTGTTGTGCTTTCATTAAAAGTAATTTTACAGAATGGTGGCATTAAGGCCACTTATTGGAGCATACACTCATCTTACCATCATCAATCCGTCTTCTATTGTCCTGCTGTCCAGGTCGCTGGTCCTCCCTTTAAATACAACACTCTGAATGCCTTCACAAAGCTGCTGGGGGCACCCACTCACATCCTGAGGGACTGTGTACGCATCATGAAGCTGGAACTGGTGAGATACTGTAGTACCTGTTGAGTTCTGAGTGTTTGTGTGACTTCCTGTTTTTATTGGGAATGGTATTATGTTTTTGTAGAAACCATCTGAAAATAACTCGTCAGTATTTCTCAGCTGTTGAATGACAACAAACTAAGTACAGTATACCATCTGCCCTGTAAGTGCATGTTGGTGCTTCTGTGTATCATTAAATACCTTTATGTTTAAAGGTGACATATGAATTAATTTACCTTACTCTTGCTCTGAGACTGATAAAAAGAGCAGCTCAGTCTGTGGCTGCCCCCTGGACTCCATAGAGGTGGTGGGAGAGAGGAGGGCTCTGGCCAAACTGTCCACTATCATAGGAAACATCTCCCATCCTCTGCATCAGACTGAACTCTTTAAGCAGCGCCTTCAGTGACAGACTGTTGCACTACTGCTGCACTTTTTCCTCTAAAGGCCTCTACACACTGTACAATTTTCGACCGTCCCAGACCAAAGATAACAATGGTGAGAGAATGGTGGTGATATCTTTGGTCTTGGCTCTAAATCGGTGGTCCTACGTCGCTCTGTGAGACAGGTTCAAGGACGTTGTCATGGTCTGACAGTGTCAGAATTTTGGAGTGATCATCTCAAAGTATGACTGCTGCTGCGACCTACGTCAACTAACTAACCAATAGAAATGCAGGATGGAATGACTGATCAGCGCCACACTGGAGCTACACCCAAATAGATGATTTGCGACTGTTTCGTTGGAAAATGTCAGACCATAACAGTAGATGCTAGCGTAAAATGCTAGCAGATGCTAACAAGTACTTACTCCAAGCTCCCTTTGCAAAACTGCCATCCCAGATTGGCCTCTCTTTCTGAGCCACGACCGTCCATGTTCTTCTCCTTTTTTTGGGATTTCTCTCCAAACACATAAATGTCAGCAGGGTGAGGGCTCTGTTCATGTTTGGCTAGTTTCCCTGTGATTTTAGGGCTCTGTTCATGTTTGGCTAGTTTCCCTATGATTGTAGAGCTCTGTTCATGTTTGGCTAGTTTCCCTGTGATTGTAGGAGCTCTGTTCATGTTTGGCTAGTTTCCCTGTGATTGTAGGAGCTCTGTTCATGTTTGGCTAGTTTCCCTGTGATTGTAGGAGCTCTGTTCATGTTTGGCTAGTTTCCCTGTGATTGTAGGAGCTCTGTTCATGTGTGGCTAGTTTCCCTGTGATTGTAGGAGCTCTGTTCATGTTTGGCTAGTTTCCCTGTGATTGTAGGGCTCTGTTCATGTTTGGCTAGTTTCCCTGTGATTGTAGGAGCTCTGTTCATGTGTGGCTAGTTTCCCTGTGATTGTAGGAGCTCTGTTCATGTTTGGCTAGTTTCCCTGTGATTGTAGGGCTCTGTTCATGTTTGGCTAGTTTCCCTGTGATTGTAGGGCTCTGTTCATGTTTGGCTAGTTTCCCTGTGATTGTAGGAGCTCTGTTCATGTTTGGCTAGTTTCCCTGTGATTGTAGGAGCTCCGTTTATGCTTCGGTTGTTTATTTTTCATGGATGGACGGCGCACGCTGATGACATTTTATTCTTCATTCACGTTGACTCACGTACATCGTAGGCTGAGATTTAGCTGCGTTTTCATCGTGCATCTGCACAGAGCAAACTTCACGTCGTGCCCAAAGATTAGATTCATGTGGTACAGTGGAGCAAACTGTGAACTTATAGGATTGTTAAAATCACACAGTGTGTAGAGGCCTTTACATACACATTCCACCTACTTATGTGCGATAACTGATACAGCCTTATCTTCCTGTATATAGTCTTCTTTAAAAAAAAAAAATCATCTTCTGTATATAGTGTTCTCTGCAATTTTGCACTGTTTTTTCTTATTTGTTTTTGCACTGCCTTTATACTTTTTCTTTGGAGCTGCTGTAACGATGACCTTTCCCAACTATAGGATCAATAACATTTATCTTATCTTACTTTGCTTTTCCCTGCAGTTCCCTGACCAGGCTGGACAGTTGAAGTGGAACGTCCAGTTCTGTCTCACCATCCCTCCCAGCGCTCCGCCCATCGCTCCTCCTGGAACCATCGCTGTGGTGCTCAAGTCGAAGATGCTTTTCTTTGTGAGTCTCAGCAGCGCCTCCCCTTCTGCAACCGAGACATGAGTTATAATAAACCTGTGACTGTCTGAATCAACCTGACGCTGTGTGTTTGCTCTGATTTGCCCCACAGCTGCAGCTGACTCAGCGTATCCCGGTGCCCCAGGAGCCGGTGAGCATCATCGTGCCCATCGTGTACGACATGGCCACGGGCCTCACGCAGCAGGCCGACATCCCCAGACAACACAGCTCCTCCGGGGCCGCTGCACTCATGGTTTCTAACATCCTGAAGAGGTTCAACGAGCTGCACCCGGCCAGACAGGGTGAGACTCCCAGCTGGAAGCAAAAAAGTAGACAAAAAAGTTACAAAGTGACAAAAAAAATGGACATATGAGACAAAAAATGACAAAGACGTGAAACAAAATGACAAACATGAAACAATGAATAAAGCAAAAAACAAAACGACAAAAATAAGACAAAAAACACAAGCAAGACAAAAAGGAAACACAAAACGACAAAAGCGAAAAACAAAACGACAAAAAGATGAGACAAAAAAAGACGAAAAACAACCAAAACAAGACAAAATATTACAAAAATGAGACACAAAATGACACGAGACAAATGACACAAAACAAAAAAGACAAAAAATTCAACAGTTAAAAAGCGACCAAAAATTGGACACAAATGAGACAAAAAAGGAACAAAACAACAAAAATATGAGATGAACGACGAAAGTCAGACACAAGAAGACAAAAAAACAACAAAAACAAGACAAAATATTACAAAAACGAGACACAAAATGACAAAAATGAGACAAACGACAGAAAATAAAACAAAAAGACAAAAATTTCAACAAGAATTAAAAAGTGACAAAAAATTGAACACAAATGAGACAAGCAAAAGGAACAAAACTACAAAAACATGAGACGAACAAAAGTCAGACACAAGAAGACAAAATATTACAAAAATGAGACACAAAATGCCAAAAGAACAATAAACAATCCAATATTTTACTTTATGATCAGAACAACTTGTCATGGTCTAGAAATTATTTCAAATTTATAATTTTACTAATTTACAATCTGCAGTTAATGTCTTCTCTGGCATCAGCTGAATGTTCTGTTTTGTTACTCAGACTTTAATGCAGACTTTCCCTGACTGAATATTTCTCTTCTCCCAGGTGAGTGCACCATATTTTCATCTGTTCACGAGCTGATGGCCAACCTCACGCTCCCTCCTGGAACTCGTCAGTAGAAATCCAGATCCAGTGATGAAGCTGGAGTCCCTTTAAAACGGAGGAAGGACACGACAGCTGTGGTCCTCGCATGTGTCTTCTATGTTTAATTCACTGGATGCATAATTATGGTTCAGAAAGGGAGTGAAATGTGTACAGTCGTGGACCACATCTTTATTCTTGATAGCAGCAGACAAACCAGATCTGAACAAGGACAGCGTTGGATGAAAAAGGATATAAATGTTATTTTTTTCCCACCGGGTATAAACAAGATTATCTATTCAAATTAAGGTTGTTTACTAAAATATGTACATTGTTGTATATTTGAGTGTTGAAGAGAATCAGGTGAGTTAGATTTTTGCTAGAGCCTTCTTGTCTTCTGTTTTGTTTCTTTTTTTTTTTTTTTAAGCCAGACTGATGTTGTAGTATCAGAAGATATATTCCTTAGCAAACTATTTAACTGTCTTCTGCCTTTACTTTGTTGATACCTCTGCATTTTTTGTTTCAAACTTTCACTTTGGATACTGTAAAACTGTGACGAACTTTATAAGCCAGTCGTATTTTATTAAGACCCATTTTGAATCCTGATTGAAGGATTGGAGTCGTCTTGTCTGACTTTGCTATTTAATAAACCCACGGTTGGTTTTTGCTTTGAGGATCTTCCACTGGCGGTGCTGAACTGGTCATTTAACAAAGTAAAACCAGCAGGAACACACGAGAAACATGCAAATACAATCAACAGTCACACTTCAGGATCCATAAATAAGCACTGGCAGGTAGGGATGTCCGATGTTGGCTTTTTGGCCAATAACTGATATGCTAATATTGTCCAGCTCTCAATTTCTGATTCTGATATCAACTGATACCGATATATGTGGGGTATTTAACTAACTTTAGGTAACATCACATATCTCCTGTGGTGGGATTAACGCATCATGCCTAGTTTTATTGCTATGACCCATTGGAGGCTTTCCGAATGTAAACGTCTGCAAAATAAGAAAACTAGTTCAACTTAAGTTATGGAAAAAATGCCATATTTATGCCTTTTTAAAATAGTCTCAAAAACAGTTCACACCCTCCCTCCCTATATGAGTGGGTAAATGCTGGCGAAATCCAGGCATTATTTTATCGGTTTTCATGATAGGCAAAAACCCCCGATAATAATATTGACCGATATTACAGATATCGGGGCGATAATAGCAGTGGGCCGATATTATCGGACATCCCTACTGGCAATAAAATATACATGAAGTATTACAAATAAATAAGCTCATCTAGAATCAGAATTATACAACTGACATGGCAGCTGCGTACTTTTCAAACTTCATAAGTGTTTTAATCCATCTCATCTGTAGATATTTTCATCAAAAAATGTACAATTTAAAATGTTAGCAACGTTGATGAGTCATAGTTTAGCGCAATGTAAGCCTTTTATAATCTTTTATTGTAGATTAGTAGGGACGTTCGATATTATTGGCCCAATATTGGCATAAAAATGTAATATCTCAGTTTTTTTATTTATTTTTTTGCCTATCAAGAAAACCGATAAAATAATGCATTGGAAAGCTTTGTGGCATTTGAGAATTCATCACAATAAAATCAAGCATAATGTGTTAACTCCACCACAGGAGATATGTGATGTTACCTACAATTAGAGTGAGTTGGACCATATCGGTTATTGGTTAAAAAAAAAAAGCCAATATCAGACATTTCTACAGATTATAGATAAAATAAGTGACCAGCAATTACTAGACAAATGGATAATTGTAAGAAATGATGAGGGAGCTAATTTTAAAAGCAATTTCCTCGTTTTGTTTCTCATCGTGCTTCTTCTACGTTTGATGCGACTGTAAACTTAATACTTTCGACATGTTTTACAATACAGACCAGACAATTCATCAGTAAATTGAGAACACTTCAGCTGGTAGTTGCAATATTTAGTTCTGAATACTGTAGAGTGTTAGTTTAAATTATTGTAAGATCAAGAAAGTGTGTGTTTGGTAGTTTGCTGTTAAATCTGTTGGAAACACCTGTGCTTCATGTCTGCATCCTCATCCCTAAAACATGACATCATTGTGAGGCAGGTCCTGTGGGGGCTGGAGGGGCGTTCAGTGCTGCACATCTCAGGCTGCTGTTGCACAGGGCGTGGGCATTGCATCAGTTTTATAATAGTCATTTACCAATGTTAGATTTTTCTCAGGATGTCAGCAGCTACATGGATCTTCTGGGAGTTAATAAACAGCCTTCACGCCATTTACGCGTCGGAGAAACGCAGTCGCGCCATCTACACTTTAAAAAAAAAAAGAACAGAGAGATCGGTTGCGTGTCTAGTTGAGTTCTTACGGTAAAGTACAGGGGCTCCATGGTGCATTCAGGTACATCTCGTAAACTGACAAATTTATACCGGAAAGGCCTGAATGGTGTTTTTAACCCTCGTGTTGTCCTGTGGGTCAAAATTGACCCGTTTTAAAGTTGAAAATGTGGAAAAAAAAAATGTTTTCGCGGTGGAACTTCTGATGTCCACATTTTCAACATTTTTGGGAAATCTTTTGAACATTTTTTGGGTGGAAAAAAGAAATATTAAAATTATTTTTTAAGAACATTCACAAAAAAATCGATTGTTTTTAGGCCTCAATATGGACACCTATAACCAAACACCACATGGCATTTTTAGACAACGATTCTTCCAAATATTATATATACAGTTGAGTAAAATTGAAATTTAAATTATTTATAAAGATATTGTAGTAAACCTGCTGACACTTGACTGAAAGTGATTTAATCTGTTATTTTCCATCTAAAATTTGATATATTGCCAAAAAAGAAATATCCGTCATGATTATCTCAACTTAATAAAAAGAACACAATCCAAACTATTTCTGAATAATCCCATTTTATTATTGTTCAGCTAATTAGAAGGTGGTTGTTATTAATTTTGGAAGGTTAAGTTGACATTTTAGTGATATCCAGTCATTTTTTATTAATAAATGATTGTTTCCATAATAAATAATTATGGAATTTGTAAAGACATGATCATAATGAACTTAAAAAACATTAGTTTTTTTTTTAACTTTTAATAAAAATGTATTCAAGATATATCCCACTGACTTCAAAGGTCCCTCAATTACATATTGACCCATTTATTGATAATTTAACAATAAAATCAGAACCAATATGCAGGCATCGCCATGCAGTCACATTTTTAAACATGCCATCAAAAAGCCAAATCAAATTTGTCATCTGCAAAATCCAGAAATACTCTTGCTGAGTATTCTCCCAGGTTCCTCTGTGGTCATTTTCAACTCCTCTGACTGGAGCAGAAAAGTGACACACAGACATATTCATTGCTGTATGTGCAGATTTTTATATATCACCATACATATACAGATTTATTGTTGTCAGCAAACCATATTCTTGTTGAACAAATCCCCAGGTGATGCTTTTTCACTTGATTGACTGCAGTGTTTTTATAATAAATAAAGGTACTTTTTATTTTTAAAAAAACAAAACAAAAAAAACCATCATAATAACAACCTCCCATTCAGGTTTATAGTGACAGATTTGAAAAATGTAATAAATATTTTCAAAATTACTCAGTGTTTGACATTTAAACAAACTGAAAAACCAGAAACTGTACTGTTACTGACTCTACGTTAGAGTCGATTATTCGGTTGATTATTTTCTGGACTAATTGATTACTTGTTTGGTCTATAAAATGTCAGAAAAGGGTGAAAAGTGTCAAGCAATGATTCCTAAAGCTTCTTATCTCGTTCTGTCCACAACTATCCCCGTTTTAGAAACCTTTGGTAGCCATTCCAGTAAACATCGCTGAGTTTACGAGATGCACTTGAATGCACCACGAGGTCCAGACTTTGCCGTAAAACACCAAGGAGACGCGCAGCCGCTTTGGAGGCATCGACGGTGCGGCTGCGTGGAGCGTCGTCATCTGCGAGGAAATTAGAAATGAAGAAGCCT
Source organism: Amphiprion ocellaris (assembly GCF_022539595.1). Lineage (NCBI taxonomy): Eukaryota > Metazoa > Chordata > Actinopteri > Pomacentridae > Amphiprion > Amphiprion ocellaris. Next base: position 3,979,601 of record NC_072776.1, on the reverse strand, counting down.
CGTTTTCGTCACAGCGCCTGATTAAGACAGCAAATAGATAAACAGAGCCTCATCTATTTTCTTATCTGCGCGTTCATGTGCCTCCTATGGCTTTTAGCAGCGGAACCACATTAGGAGAACAGGTGTGATCTTCTCTCAGAGATGGCAGTGAGCAGATCAGAGCCGCTCCGTCAGCTGTGCGTTTACCAGGGAGCCTTTAAAGGTGAGTGGTTTTCATTTGTGTTGTTTTAAGTCAATCCAACGACTCTCCTCCTGCCCTCATCAGCCACCCTCCCTTGGACCTGTGGGCTGGCTGACATGTGCGGGTGTTTCACGGTCTCTATGATGGGATGCTGCTGCTGATGTGGCTGCTGTGTGCTTCAGTGGAGTTACAGGTGAGGAGACCTCTGATGCCCGTCCAGCTGAGTCCTGAGCAGGTGGGCCTGGAGATGCTGTGTCTCTGCGGGCAGCTGGACCTCCTCATCAGGGCACAGATGCAGCAGGTAGGGTGATCACAAAACTGCTCCTGACAAAGCCTACATTTGTCTCGTAAAGTCACACAATCGGTCACAGACAGAGATTCTTGATCAGATGCTGCCGTGATTTGAACATCCATCAAACACTAAATATCCCAGCAAATAAACAGGCGTCTTGGATAAATAACTAATGTACCTATGACAGTCAGTTACCTATTAATTAGTGTACATCTGTTAACGTCATCCATAGATCATGTTGTATGAAGACAACCAGAAATATACCGAGGTACAAATTAATGTGCAGAAACTTACAGCAGCGACTTGTATTTGCTATTTCCCCATCGTCTGTATTTTGCTTCTGACTTCTTTCAAACAAAATAAACATTTGACTACATTTGTTGCGACACAATTAACTTCATCATCATCGTTGGGAAATAGTTCTACTTGTTTGCTTTAATTTGACTTTCTGGAAATCTGTCAGTAAACCGGCAGGCAGCTGCAAAGAGACACAGAAACACGCTACAAACTGACTCAAAACCACAAAGTGACAAGTATCTGACACAAAATGATCAGAAATTGACTCAGACTAAACACAAAGTCACGCAAACTCATGAAAATTACCACAAAGTAGCATAAATGGACACAAAATGACCACCAATAGACAATAAAGTGACATAAAACAAGACACATTATAACCACAAAGTGCCACAAGCTAATGCAATGTGATATAATTTGACACAAAATGACAACAAAGAGACGCAAAGTGACTACAGAATGGCATAAAACAAGAACAAAGAGACACAAAAGGACACTACGAGTTGACTCAAAACCACAAAATGACAAATATCTGACACACAATGACAACAGAGAAACAACAAAGTGACATAAAAGAATAAAGTTCCACAAAATGACCAGGAAATCACACAAAATAACCACTAAGTAACATGAAACTGATGTAAAATGACTGCAAAGAAAATGAAACAACCAATAGGACACACAAAATGACCATAAATTGAAGCAAAATGTCCACAAATGGAAGCAAAATGTCCACAAAGTGACAACAAAGTAATGTAAAGCTACCACAAAGTGTATTAAACGAGTACAAGGAGACAGTAAATACCCGTAAAGTGACACAAACTGATGCAAGCTAAGATAAAAACGAGAGACACAAAATGACCAGAAACTGACTCAAAATAAACACAAAAATCACACCAATTCATGAAAAATTACCACAAAAAGGCATAAATGGACATAAAATGACCACAAAGTGACAAATTAAAGTAAAATGAACCACAAAGAGACAACAAAGTTACCACAAAGTGTATTAAAAGGGTACAAGGAGACTTTAAATAGCCGTAAAGTGACACAAACTGAGGCCTTTCATTTACATCAGCACTAAAAGACAGTGTAAACATGATCATCTGCTTGGTATTCCCACATACATAAACTGGTTTCACACTGTTTACAGCTGTTTTACATCATTGTGTACAGATGTTGCTCCTCCTCTGCTGCTGTGTTTCAGTTTCAGGAGCAGTTAGGACAGGGCTGTAGCCCCGAGGAGTCGGACACCTTCCAGACTCAAGGTTTGTACGACAAAATATCTGAAGGCGAAATGAGTCTTGGACAGCTTCTATATGTTTGATGGTTTGGGTTTTTTGCACTATTTTCTTAAAGGATCGGAGATTCTTGACCAGATGCTGCAGTGCCTTGAACATCTACCAAAGCCTATGCCACAGCTGGAGGTACCACATCTGGCAGTGCTGTCAGAATAAACCAGGACTTTTACGGCGTTACATAAAATACCTGAGCTTTTCACACGCCATATTTCCCTATAAGATGGTGGCTGTTAACGTGCCGTATCCTGTGTTTCCTCAGGACTACCTGGACTTGGTGGGTCTGTCGGCGATGTTTCCTCGTGTTGAGGTGTTTCTCATTCAAGGCAGTCCTGTCGACATGCTGGAGAGGCCGCCGATGGACGGTAAGAGAAACTCACCATTATTCATCCCCATCGTTCTGTATCAGGAAGAAGAAATAATATACACTGCCCAGTCAAAAAAAAAAAGAGTATCATTCACTGTGGCATCATTTCGATAAGCTTTCATTTTTTATGACAATTTTTCTGAAATGTGGGTCAAAATTGACCCGTTTTAAAGTTTGAAAATGTGGAAAAAAATATTTTCACAGTGAAACTTCTGATGTCCACATTTTCAACATTTTTGGGAAATCTTTCAACATTTTTTTGGTGGAAAAAAAATGTTAAAAATGTTTCTTAAGAACATTCACAAAAAAATCAACCAAAATCCAGTGAAATTCACTGGATTTTGGTTGATTTTTTAATTACACAAATGACACAAACGTGACAAAAAATGACAAAAGCGAGAAATAAAATGACAAAATATTAGACTAACACCACAAGCAAGACAAAAAGGAAACACAAAACGGAAAAAAGTGAGACAATTGACAAAAATCTGACAAAAAACAACAAAGAGAAAATAATACAAAAATGAGACACAAAAGGATAAAAATGAGACAAACGACACAAACCGAAACATAAAAGAGACAAAAAAATTCGACAAAAAAGTTACAAAGCGCCAAAAAATGGACACAAACAAGACAAAAAATGACAGAAAAGGAACAAGGCAAAAAAACACAAAAAATACACAGTAAAACAGAAGCAAGACAAAAAGGAAACGCAAAATGACAAAAATATGAGACAAAAGTCAGACAAAAAAGACAGAAAACAACAAAAACAAGACAAAAGATTACAAAAATGAGACACAAAATGACAACAGAACAATCTAGTATTTTACTTTAACATCAAAACAACTTGTCATGGTCTAGAAATGATTTTAAATTTATAGTTTTACTAATTCACAATCTGCAGTTAATGTCTTCTCTGGAATTTTTACACTTTGAGGGCCAGACTGGACCTTCTGGAGGGCTGGTTTTGGCCCACGGGCCACGTTGGGTACTCCTGCTCTATGTAGATATTCCATTAAAAGTCAGGCGTTTCCAGCTAGAATAGTCATTTACCACATTAACAATGTCTACACTGGATTTATCATTCATTTAATGTTATCTTCTATGGGAAAAATGCTTTTCTTTTATTGTAGATATACCTACCCAATGAATCTAAAATAGGCTCCATATTCACTGTCAGTTACATTAAATTCTTCTTATATATTAACACTATTAATGATGTTTTTAAAGCATTTTTACATTGAAGTATTACTACTTTTACTCAGTTTAAGACTATTTGTTGAAGCAATTCTTTCCTTTTACTTACAATTGCATGTGAGCTCTTCAGTGTTTTTTTTCTGGAAGAGGATTTTCTCGTCACACTGCTGCTGATGTTTCTGGTTGCAGAATATTTCTTCCACGTTGCCAGACTGAACCAGCTCCTGGTGCTGAGCCAACAGCTGGAGGAGGACATCAGGCACCTTGGGAGTCATAAGTACATCGCCCACCAGCTCTCCGTTATATACGTGAGGAGAATGAATTACGGCTTCCTTCTTTTCAACTGTGTTCTCTTTTAATTGTGTGTTTTCATGCCTCTGAACTTCACATTGTGCTTTTGAATGTCTGTTTTTTGCAGCAAGTCATCAGCTCTTTCAGGGGAATTCAGGTCTTCTCTGAAATAAAGAGGGATATTGAGGCCAACTTCAAACAGATGAAACAATCTCTGGTGGCAGAGGAAGGCTCCAGGCATGAACCTCAGCTGGCTGCTCATTATATCAACTGGTGAGTTCAAATCTCGACGTTAAGTCAGAGGAGATGATGATTAATGCAGCGACAGTCTGATAACAACCCCGTTCTGCTCTCTGTGAAGGATATTAGAAATAACTCAGAGCCTAACAGCGGTGGTGTTGCAACTGCCGGAGCCGCTGACAGAAGACATTCACCAGGCCGTGACCTTCATGTCCCAGTTCCTGTCCTGACTCGCCCCGATGAACGCCTCTGCATCTACGAGTCTCCTGATCATGTTATGACTGTGAAAAGGTGCTACACAATTTGATCCAACTGAATAACGGTGGGATTGGGTAATCATGTAGTTGTTTTTTTACATCGTCTCTCTGAATGTGGCCCTGATTATTCCCTGTGGTGAGTCGGTTGTTTGGGATTGAATGTAAGCCTGCTAAATCCCTCTTTGCACTATACTGTTACAACTACTGTTACATTTTTTAACCTGAAGTGAAATAATAAAACTGAATGCAAAAGGGAAATGTGCTTGCTGTCTCCATGATTTGAGTCTCACCGAAGCATGATGTGATCATAACTAAGAACAAGTGCAACTAATAGAGTGTGTCATTGCATCTGCTCGAATGGCTACAAAAAGACCCAAAATGACCACAAAGTGATATAAAACTGGCACAAGGTGACACAGTGACACAAATTGATGTAAAATGACCACAAAGTGATGACAAAGCGAAATAAAACAACCACAAAGAGACAAAAATACTTACAAAATGACAGAAAATGATGCCAAATGACCACAAAGACTTAAAAAAAGTATTTATTGATCTCCATCAGTTGTTACTTGGCAATAGCTGACCTATTTATAACATTCAATTATCATACTAATCAAGATCACAAATGCACTGACACCACATGCAGTATTCAAAGCTACAACGTTACACACTCAAACATTAAAAATATAACTTTACAGCTCATGTAAAACTGCTGAAAATCAGTCAAAAGCTGTTTATCAAGTGTTTATTTTTGACCATTTATTGATCATCAGAATGTATCAGGAGAATTTGCTCTTTACTTTCAAACATTAGATGCAAGTGAGCCAGAGAAAGACACAAAACAGATGCTTAGTCTCAGCTGACTACAGCCAGTAGGCGGTTTTGTCTGGTAAGTGTTTCTGCAACTTTAATGTTGTTTTTCTTTTGGGTTAGCTAGTATTAGCAGCGCTAGCATAAGCGGCCAATTTAGCTCTTGAACACTAATGGACACTTTGCCTGTCAGAGTTGCCACACTTGTCTTTTTTTAGGTTAATGCAGGCTAATCTGACAGGCTGACGTTATTAAAATCGCTGTGTATTAAAGTTTTACCCTTGAATACATACCTCCACATGATAGCAGCCGTTAACTAGCCTTCGGTGGCGGCGCTAGTTAGGGTCCGAGCACCGACGGTGCGAAGACCCTATTGGAATGCAAGCAATTATTTATTAGGGTCCGAGCACCGACGGTGCGAAGACCCTATTGGAATGCAAGCAATTATTTATTAGGGTCCGAGCACCGAATGGTGCGAAAACCCTATTGGAATGCAAGGAATTATTTATTATTATTATTATTATTATTATTATTATTATTATTATTATTATCATTATCATTATCATTATTATTATTATTATTATTATTATTATTATTATTATTATTATTATTATTATTATTATTATTATTCTTTGCCCGCTGGGAAATCGCCATTTTTGGCGGCCTTATCATACCCCAAAACGCGTCAAACTTGGCATGCTCATCAGGACTGGCGAAAAATTTGATATTTTATGGGAGTTGCGCATGTGTGTGGGAAAATGGCTCCATAGCGCCCCCTGGAAAATTGAAAATTTGGTCATTAGGCCAACTGGCAAAGTGTTTCATCTACAGCTACAAAATTTTGCAGGCATATTCAGCACATCAGGAAACCCAAAAAAGTCAATCATGGCCACGCCCTAAACCCAACAGGAAGTCGGCCATCTTGAATTAGCTGTAAATTTTTTAAAATTAATAACTCATCGGGGATAAGTCCGAGAGATGTCAAATTTGGCCAATATATGCAAACACGCGACCTGATGAAATGTTATCAAAATGTTCATCTCATTTCAAAGGGCGTGGCCATGGCGACTCCCAAAAAAATGGATCCTTCGCCATGAAACAGGAAGTGGTGTCTAACTCAGCTGTACATGCTCCAATCTGCCTGAAATTTTACATGTGTGATCAATGTCCAGCCCTGACAATATCCATGCGGTTATATACATTCACAGTCATAGCGCCACCTTGTGGTAACAGGAAGTTGACATTTTTCACACTTTGATGTACTATTCTTAGCACGTTGATCAGATTCACCTCACATTTGGTGACATAAGCCAGAACACATTGATGATGATTCCCAGAGAAAATGGTGGCTCGTCGTCAAGGGGCGTGTCTGTGGCGGCGTGGCGAATTTCGATTTCTCGCCATGAAAATTTAATTATTAATATCTCAGCTGGAAATGGTCCAATCTGGACCAAACTTGATGTGATGGACACCAGTCCGGGTCTGAACACATCCACACTCATAAATGTGGAAATACTCATAGCGCCACCTATTGGCAACAGGAAGTATTTGTCATTACATTTGCACCTACCATTGCCGGAAACTTTGTCATATCATCTTGAAAATTGGTCAGCTGAGTGGTTACGCCGAGACGATGCCACAGTGTGAAGATTTTGACATTCATAAAACACTGTTGCCGTGGCAACGCATCATTGCCGTAATAAACAAAGTACTTTTTGACAGGTTAAAAATGCTCAAATGCTCGCCAAAATTACCACACATATCTGGACCGGCAACCCATTTGATATTTTAGGGAAACTGCATATGTGTGTGGCAAAATGGTTCCATAGCGCCACCTGGAAATTTTCAAACAGTTACTACGGCCAGTACGTTTTAGCTAGAATCATGAAACTTGGTAGACTTCTGTAACTCGTCAAGACACACAAAAATGTAATTGACACCCATGCCCAAAACCCAACAGGAAGTCGGCCATTTTGAATTATATGTCATATGTTTTGACAATTTTGGGTCATTTTTAGACATTTTCAAAAGCTATAAACTCAAACAGGGTAACACCGAGAGAGCTGAAATTTGGCCAGGATGTATTCCAGGCATGGGTGATCAAAAGTTATCAAAATGCTCACCTTAAGTCTTAGGGCGTGGCCATGGCGGCCTCGTGAATTTTGATGCTTCGCCATGAAACATCAACTGCTGTGTAACTGCCCTAAACATGCTCCAATCTGCCTGAAATTTTACACATGTGATCAGAGTCCAGCCCTCATCACATCCATAGGCCGACATGCACTCTCGGTCGCAGCGCCGCCTGGTGGACGTGCGCGGATTCGCCGACCAGCAAGGATGCGATGACCCGTCCAATGCTGCTTGCAGCTTTAATTTTTAACTTGAGTTTGGACTCGACAGTTTTTGTCAGGAGGTTGGACTTTCGGCTTTGTGCTGGAGGGTTGAACCCTGATTTCCAAGATTTTCAAAGTGTACAGACCTCTTGAGTCCTGAGGAGATGAGCTTTCACACAGTCTGAGGGCTGAAATTTTTGAAGTTTCACAGTAGTTGTGTGTAAACTAGAACCTTCAGATAGTCCAAGGACTCGTGTCTTCTATTTCCATGTGTAGTTGTCTGTTAGTTTGAAATGTCAGATAGTGTGAGGACTGAAATGTGCAAAGTGTCTTAGTACTTCTCTGTTAGTTAGAAATTTATGTTTAATCGAAGCCTTAAAAGTTGTGAACATGAGTCTTGATTTCACATTTAGAGTATCCATTTGAGTTTTGGTGAGACGTTCACCTGTGTGCAATTTAGAAATGGTCCAGAAACTTTGATTGTATTCACTGAAAAGTATAGTTAGTGGTGATCAGAAGGTAACATTAGTTTGATCAATGATTTCAACTATTAGTAGACTTTATGAGGGAAGCAGTTTTGAGAAAAGAGTTATTAGTAAATCAATTCATAGTGCAACCCAGAACATTGAAAGAGGAAGTGTTTGAAGAAACAACCAGATGTTTTTGTTTCAGAATAGAAAACGTTTTAAGATATGTAAATTTATTATTTTTCAGGATTTTGTTATTGTGTCTTCTGTGTAATTAGATATTCAAAAGTGTCACTGGTGTTTTTCCAATTTTTTTTCTGTTTTGAGATTAATCTTAAAAGTTTAGTTTTGGTCTTTTGTCATTCTTCATGATTTTATAATATTAGATTAGATGTACAACTGTTTTGTCTTTTTAATGTGTAATTGTTGAGTGAAAAGTATTTTTGGATGTGATGAGTAAAAATATTATTTTCAATATTAAATGTTTAGATAAAGTGTTGTAGTTTGTAATTGTAAGAACTTGTATTAGATTTTAATGTGTAATTGTATATTTAAAGTTTTCATAGTAAATTGTGTTTAATTCCTAGTAAAAGTGTCATTGTCTTTAAGATGTTATTTTGTAAACAAACATTTAACAATTTAAATAAGTTTAGTAGTGTCTTTCACTTTTTGTTTGTATAGACGTAGTGAGAGACAGCTAGACAATGGGGTAGAAATAAGAATGAGGGCAAATCATACAGCACGGGATTGCGAGCGGGAATCGAACCCGGGCCTCGGCGTCGGAGATCTAGTACATACGTCAGTGGCTTAACCTGTTGAGCTATATAGGTACACATGTTATGTGCTTTAAAACATGTATAAATGCAATAGAATGTCTAGGGGTAGGGTTAGGGTTACAGAGGAAGGTCCTTACAGTTGTAATAAAAAAATAGGGTTAAATAATATGTATACAATTTTATTTTTAATGTCCATACGAAGCAGCCGAATATTAAGAGAAATTAATCCCCGGTTTTCCCGTTGGATGTTGGCCGCTCTATATAGCACGGCCAACATCCACCGGGAAAACCCCAACTTTATTTTAAGAATTTTTTGGCTAGTTTGACTTAATATTAAATTATGAAAATATGTAAAATTTAATATCCATGTTTTGGTTCATTGCTACTGTCAGGACCTTCCTCTGTAACCCTAACCCTACCCCTAGACTTTCTATTGTATGAATACACGTTTAAAAGCACATAACGTGTGTTCATATAGCTCAACGGGTTAATCCACTCACGCATGTACTACGTCCCCAGCGCTGAGGCCCGTGTTCGATTCCCGCTCGCAACCCCGTGCTGTATGATTTGCACTCATTCTTATTTCTACCCCGTTGTCTAGCTGTCTCTCACTACGTCTATACAAACAAAAAGTGAAAGACACTACACTGTGTCATTTTGGAATATTTTTGATCTTTTAAAGCGGTTTTATCTGATTTGAATATAAGAATATGTATCTGAACAGTTTATATATACATATATATATATATATATATATATATATATATATATATATATATATATATATATATATATATATATATATATATATATATATATATATATGTGTATATATATATATATATGTATATATATATATTTTTTTTTTCCTCTATAAATTTATGATTTTAACATTTCTTTTGAGCGCCTCTGTTATTGGCTCTTTCTTGGATTTGATGGCTTGTGCAGTTAGATCCACAAGTGGGATGTTTGCCATCTTACATTGTACTTTTCTTAATTAGCTAGATTAGCAATCATAAAAAACAAAGGAACTAACCAGTTTTAATAGAGAACTTTAAAGTTTAATCTTTATGACTTTTGTCTTTTTTTAGTTTTTTTGGTGAAAATGTCAAAACAATGGCTAGGCATTATACATGATTTGTTTAGTTCATTTATTTAGTGATAAACAGCAGTAGTTAAATAATATGGTGATATAATTAACTTTATCCAATTTTTAAATTCCTGTTCTGGAAATTAATGCAAATTTTACGTTTTTAGTGAGATAATACCTAATTTGCATATTTAAGCCATACCATTTCTGAAAATTTGTCATACAAAACGTAACTGTCTCAAGGAATAAATTTTTTACGCTATTACTTGTATTATTACGTCTTAAAGTGCATTTTCACCTTGATGTATTAAAAATGCCACTGTGGCCAGTGATGTATTTCACGCAAACATGCTGATAATGAAAAAAGAGACAGTAAAAGTAACGTAAACCAATGACAAAGACAATCAAAATGACAAAAAAGTGACACAAATTGAAGTATAATGACCACAGAGAATCAACGAACTGACACACACAAAGACCACAAAGACACAAAGGGGCTAGAAAATGGCATACAACGAGACACAAAATAACCACACAGTGAAACAAGCCCATGATAAATTATCACAAACAGGTGACGAGTCATAAAACAATCACAAAGAAATGCAAAATAACCACAAATTGACCCCAGATGACCACAGAGAAATGACAAACTGACTTAAAAATAGCAGTTTATAAAATTAGCTCCACCTTGAACAGCAAAAAGTGAAATCATCCTAAAATCTAATATATATAGTAATGACACACTCAGTGACAGTTTTTCTGTACCATTGGTACTTTAACTATTGATACTTTTGATACTCAAATAGACCTAAAAGTGTTCATATGACATTCATTTATTTATTTTACCCCTTTCTGTCTCTACCTCTTTTTCCCCCACTTTAGAATATGACATTGAACGTCACTGAAGAACAGTGTGACGTGGTGTTCCATGCAGTAGGAAAAGGAGAGAGGGATGAGGAGCCGCTGCCCTACCCGGCCCTGGCCCCGGTGGTTTGTTACTACTTGAGACAAACCACCAGACCCCGCAACTGGTGCCTAAAACTAGTCTGTGGTCCATATCCTTTCTTTGTATCTGGTAAAGCCAAATATATACACTACCGTTCAAACGTTTTGGGGTCACTTAGAAGTGTCCTTATTTTGTACTGTGAATGTGTTTTGGCCTTAACTTCTACTTCTTCCACGTGGTTAAATTGTGTATCCGTATTGATGTCCCTGCTGATGAGCAGCTCCATCCGACAGGTCAGTGTGAGTCCACTGGAAGACTAGAACTCAGTTTACCCGACTTGTGGTGAAGTTTCTGTTCACTGCTTCAGCTGTGGCTCGTCTGGTTTACAGTTTTATGCTCTTAATCCTCGTGTCGTCCTGCAGGTCAAAACTGAACTGTTTTAAAGTTTGAAAATGTGGGAAAAAATATATTTTCACAGTGAAACTTCTGATGTCCACATTTTCAACATTTTTGGGAAAAAGTTTTTCTGGTGAAAAAAAAGAAATGTCAAAAATGTTTCTTAAGAACATTCACAAAAAAATCGACCAAAATCCAGCGAATTTCACTGGATTTTGGTTTATTTTTATGTGAATGTTTTACTGATATATATATGTAATCATTTTAGATATTTTTAGGATTTTTTGGGGGAAGATTTTTACTCATTTTTTGAAAATATTTACAAGAATTTTCTTGCCAAATTTGGGGGATTTAAAAAAAAAAACTTTTAAGACTTCTAGAGTTGAATATTTCAATTCACTGTATGTCTGAATGAGCTTGCTACTAATATTCTGTTTGCATTAGGTTCAAAACGCTGCACGTTGTCTCCATATCTCCACACTGGCAACCTGTTCAGTGCAGAACTCAATATTGAAGCAAAACTGTGAGCCTGGAAAGCCTGGTGCACAGGTTTATCAAAAGATATCCACCCATTCACCTTCCATCCTCTGGTTTATCCTCTGTAGGATCATGGGAGGCTGGAGTCTATCCCAGCTGACCAGTTTATCACACAGATACAAACATCCAAACACACTCACATTCACACCTCTGTATAATTGAGAATCATCCGTTCAGCTCAGCATGTCTTCGGACTGCTGTCAGGCTACAGTGCTAACTACTAAAACCCTCATCCTGATGATGGTATTTGACTTTATTATGCTATATTTCCATGCATCCAGTCACGCCTGTTACCTTTAGGCTCACTAAAATCAGTAAACAGCGCCTCCTGCTGTTCAACACCTGCAACCTGTTAACCAGAGAATACCATGACAGCTCCCTGCTGAATTAACAACTATTTAAAATGCCCAGAAGACGCGTTCAGGACCTGGTCTGCGGTATATTTTACACTAAAACAACAACAAAACCGATGATGCAATAGTAATATTATTTATTTATGGTTTTATGGAAACACAACCCTTCGGTTCCCCCTCCTGCTGATGCTTGCAGAGCCGAGGAACGCAGAAAACCAAACCGGACGGTGCCCGTCTGTCTCAGCCGCCAGGGGGAGGGACTTAACTCTGACTGACGTTTCAGACTCACCAATCACATAACGGCGTTTCGACTCAGTAGCCAATCACGGGCGGTTAGGCTGTCCGGCGACTTGACTGTGAGAGCTGGGGCACAGAAGGAGGATATCCGTGGAAACATTTGAATTGTAGGAGTCTGAAGGGAAACAGCTCCTTAATGAACATCACACAAAGATGAAACTGTGTCAAAAAGGTAAGCTTGAAAAGTTTGCTGCTGACCTCTGAGGTTTTTGTAGTCTGTAAACCAAGTGACTGACGTTACAGCTGGAAAATGTTGCTCATGTGTTAGTTTTTAGGCAGATTTATGCTAGTTAGTGTCAGGATAGCAGAGTGTTTGGTTCAACTCTCATGGGGCCAAGCATCCAGAGTGCCGAAGTGTCCTTGAGCAACCCTGGACTTCCTGCATCATTATTCTTCTCAGCTCTTTAAGAAGATGAAGCTCTCATAGTGATCAGGGGTGCATGATTTTTGTTGCACAGGTTGTCTGGTGCAGAAACACACACCTGAGCCCTGTGTGAACATCTGAGGAGGACATGATCCCAGAGCCCACTGCTGCAGCTGCATCCAGGTCCTCAGAGCAGAAGTAAGAACCAAAAATATCCCCATGAAACTTTATATTCTGTTCAATCAAATGCAATGTTTTTGTCTTGGCAGCACCAACTCTCATGCAGAGGCGACCTCCTCTGGAGCTGTCAATCACTCGGAGGATGACTCAGGCAACGAGAACAGACAGAAGAGTGTGGTAGGTGCATCATCCTGGATGTTTTATGCAGAAAATACAAGCAGAGGTGCAGAAAAGCAGCCTGGAGAGTCATATGATTCTTCTCTGGGGATATTTCTTTTATTTATATTTATTTAACCCTCGTGTTGTCCTGCAGATCAAAACTGACCAGTTTTAAAGTTTGAAAATGTGGAAGAAAATATATTTTCACAGTGAAACTTCTGATGCCCACATTTTCAACATTTTAAGGAAATCTTTGAACATTTTTCGGTGGAGAAATAGAAATGTTAAAAATGTTTCTTCAGAACATTCACAAAAAAATCAACCAAAATCCAGTGAATGTTCTTAAAGAAGATATTAGAAATTTTACTGATATATATGGAATCACTTTAGATATTTTTAGGATTTTTTTGAGGATTTTTACTGATGTTTTGAAAATATTGACAAGAATTTTCTTGCCAAATTTGGGGGATTTTTTTAAAATAAAACTTTCAAGCGAAACTTTTAAGGAATTATTGGAATTTTCTTCCTGAAGGTTTTGCAAATTTTCAGAAATTTGGGGAATTTTTTTGCAGAATTTTTTGATTTTTTTCAGACAAGGAAACAATATTTTTTGGTGGCCGTAAATGAGAACAACAGGAGGGTTAACCTTTATTTTACCAGGTAAGTTAGTTGAGAACTGGTTCTCTTTTACAATAACAACCTGATCAAGAGGCGGCACACAACTAGATGAACAACAAAAACAGATTACATGTGCAGCATCACAGTATTACAAAACAAACTACACAAAGACTTTTAAGATAGAAATTCTACAAACACATGCAGTGGTCCTGGACTGTTTCTCTAGCTGATTTTTCCAGTTAGAAAACTGGAATGAGGATTGACCAGGAGTGGTACTGACCTAGGGAATGGTCCATATATTGCTTAGTTTGTTGTATGAACCAATCATTTTTACATTTTAGGTGTAAGATGGAGTTTTGTGGACGTTTTCAGAGCTGAAATGATTTGCCAGTTGATTGACAAAAGTTTACCTGAGACCATGTTGTAAATTGATTATCCATCCATCATTATCTACACACTGGTTAATCCTTGTTAGGACTACATATAGAGACAAACAATCACACTCACGTTCACACCTACAGACAATTTAGAATCACCAATTAACTGCAGCATGTTTTTGGACTGAATGTTCTCCCTGGACATGTGTGGGTTTTCTCCAGGTTCTCCAGCTTCCTCCCACAGTTCAAAAACATGCTGAGGTTAATTGGTGATTCTAAATTGTCCGTAGGTGTGAATGTGAGTGTGAGTGTTTGTCTCTATATGTAGCCCTGTGATAGACTGTTACCTGTCCAGGTGTCCCCCGTCTTCACCCTAAGTCAGCTGGGATAGAATGATGATTATGCGGTGTATAGATAATGGATGGATGTTTTTGGACTGTGGGAGGAAGCCGGAGTACTCGGAGAAAACCCACGCATGCACAGGGAGAACATGGAAACTCCATCTCTGACACTCCGTCAAAGATCCCAGGCCCAGGCCAGGATGCGAACTGGGGATCTTCTAGCTGCAAGGCGACAGTGCTAACCACCAATCCATGTGAGGTGGTGCTGCTTTTCTTAATCATATATGACTGCAAACTGAACATTTTTGGGTTGTTACTTGGACAAAACGAGCACTCTGGATGAATTAGAACGGGCATTGCTCGGTATTTCTCTATTTTAGAGACATTACATGACAGTAGAGAAGAAAAGTTTATTGCAGAAATGTGAGCATGCTGAATCAAAATATTATGGCAGTTAGAAGCAGCATTAAGGGCGGGATCCCAGATGGAGGTAGGAGGCGAGGACAGGACCCACCACAGTCTATTAGTAGTGGAGCAAAGTTAGCAGATGGCTGATGGAGACTGGCTGAGATGCCTGGAACCACCCAGGTGGGATGGAGATGGAGAAGATGGGGCCTGGGAGGAAGAGTGAAGGTCTAGAAGACTTCAGGAAGATAGATCAGTGGCGTTGAAATTGAGAGTTTTGACAGTGTGGGAAAACAAAGCAGCAGGAACGGCTCATATTTACTGAGAGGGATGGAGGTAAGCTTCATTAGGTATTTCAAAGGTGTGTTCATATGTATAAACACTGGACATGCTCTCATTGATAAAGCTAGAACTTTCATTTATTCATTCAGAATAGATAAAAGGGTTCCAAGCTTGAAGTGTTGCTGATGTGTGATGATGCTCAGAAAGTTTCAGGTGTCCGACTGACTTCACTTTGATCACAGAGGTTCACACAGCAGTCGGCCTTTCACAAATGCTGTTCTTATTTGCCTAACATCTATATTTTTTTCTTCCTTGTGTCACACATTTTTAAATCCCACAGAGACGAAGAAAGAGAGCGCACAAAGGCTCAGAGAATGTCAAACGCAAAAGTGCCAAAGCCGGCTGCAGCAGGGCTAGCAGAGCTGGAGGCAGCAAACAGAAGCATGTGGAGGCCGTCACTCTGTTTGAGGTCATCACCATGGGCCGGAGCGCCATGCAGGTAAAACGGCCCGCTTCAGTGATGGATTTATTGTATTTTGAAAATCAAAACTGTTCACAGACGAGTCTTCAATGTTTGTCAAACCTCCTTTTGTCAAATAACACTGTTAAACACTAATAAAGTAGCACTTGACCTGCTTAGTTGCATGTACACATTTGCAGCTGTTTATTGTCTTTATGCCTAAAGAGACTATCTGGCATAAAGACGATCCTTCTCCATTCTAAACACACTCACTGACTTTGAGCAGGCGGTGATAGATGACTGGATTGAGGCGTACGTAGCGGACAGAGACTCCTCTCTCCTCGACCTCATCAGCTTCTTCATCCAGTGTTCTGGGTGCAAAGGCAAGCCATTGAGCAGACATGCACACCTGCAAATAGCTGCCAACACACCTGCAGAGTTTATAGTTTGTTACCTCTGTTTTCTTCCAGGTGTGGTCACAGCAGAGATGTGTCAGAGCAAAGAGGACAGTGATGTCATGAGTAAGATGGTGGAGGAGCTGGATGAGGTAGGAGGAAGTCACGTGACCTCTTTATTTTTACATATGCAGCATGTTTTGGCTGTCTTCAGAAACAGATTGGTTTGATTGTGTGTTTCAGGATTCTGGTCTGCAGTATAAGAAGTTTCTGGCCTTCCCATGGATCCTCACAGTCTCGTGGCCCATGGACACAGTCAGTATCTGCTTAATGCACTTTCTCTACTACTTTAAGGATTTAATGTGGGTCTCTTTCATTTTTTATGCACCTTTTGGCCCTGACATTTCATGTATCAGTGATAAACACAGCTTGCATTCTGTGTAAAACCATATTCTCATTCATTTATTGTTATATAATATGATATATCTAATAAAATGAGTAGAATGGATGACAAATCATACATATTTGTGTTTTAAAGTGTCACAGCCACTATCAGATTTATTTCTCAGTCATCTCTGTAGGTTTTAAGTGCATGTTTTTTGTCCAGTGTAGGAAATTTTGACAGAAACTAAATGCGGGTTACGAGGTGGAAATGTGGCTTTTGTTTCTAGTCAGTGTCGGAGCATTTACTTTTGCAGGGTTGGTTCAGTGAGCCTGAAACCAGTTCTGCAGGTACACTGTTTATCAGTGTCAGTTACTTTCACTTTCAATTGCAACTCACAAGGTTGCAGGTGAACTCACTGAGCAGCTGCACAGTTGGAGAGATAAGGACTGGATTTCACTCGACAGGAAGTGGCTCAAGCAATCACATGAAAAGCAAGAAAAGCACTCAGAGAGCGCAGTACTCCTCCAGGGCTGCTCAGTCGTTGTTTCATTTCCCACGGCTGAAATCTTGACAAAATTCATGGCAGAAATCATTGCAACGTAGAATGTGTCCATTTAATATAGATGTAAACAAAATGACCTTGCACTGAACACAGGCATGTGTTATGCATGTGTATGTTATGTACAGATACCGAATCACGTGACCTAAATATGTAGCGGGTGGCGGGAATTGATGGGACTCAGAAACACCCCCACAATTTAGTCAATTGTTCCTTGAATCATTTCCGATGGATAAGTCCCGATAAGTTCTCAGCGGTGGATTTGTAGTAGGATCACAATCATGTGATCATCAGCAACCAGCTGATGTAGTGTTCACTTGTTGTCATGGTGACAGTGGCACCTGGCAGTGATACAGAAATCTGGAACAAATCTGTGGATCTAGACTATAAGCCGCGTCACTGCCAAAATCTAGTCAGGCGGTTCTTGTGTCATTTCTGACCTTCCCTGGAAATTTCTTCCAAATTTGTTAGTCCGTTTTTGAGTAATGTTGCTAATGTGCTACAAATAGAAAACAGAGCTGGAAAGAGAAGTACAGTCCTTTCCTTCTCCCTGCACCATCCATGATTCATTTGTTTGCATTTTTTTTAAAAGTTATTTTTTGGCCTTTTTTCGGCTTTATTTGATAGGCAGAGTGAAAGACAGACAGGAAACAGGGGAGAAGAGCGGGGGGAGGACATGCAGCAAAGGGCCGTGAGCGGGAATCGAACCCAGGCCTCTGCGTCGGGGACCAGCCCATGTACATGGGTCACCCACTTAACCGTTGAGCTATATGGGCACCTGTTTGTTTGCGTTTTGAAGGCGGCAGGAGAGTCTTTTTGGTGCAACTCTGGGCAATTTCATCAGGAATGATTGCAGACATGGAGACTCGTACAAAGGGAGCACAATGGAGGTCACAGTAGGACAACCCTAAACAGGCATTTAGCAGAAATCTGCCTCAAAGTACATGAATTTGTGAACATTGGTGGGATTGGGCCTGAAATACTGGCCCTTAAGGATCCCGTCATGAAAACTGTGGCTGTACAGTGTTTCATGTTTTCACAGGTGAAACTGCACTTTATCTGCAGTCATTCCACTGTATTTAAAAGAAAAATTAGAACCACTGCTATTTTAACTCAGTGTGATCCCTATTTGTGATTTGTGTCTTTTTTCTTCCTCCGTCTCCACTCTAGGATAGTGCTGAGTATCCTCTCATCCAGTCTGGACCTTACGGTCGCTGGTTTCACTCCGAGTTCTGTGACTTTGTGTCGGTTCTGGTGTCTCAGTGTCAGCATAGCGTCATCTTCGACAGTTACCTGATGAACACCCTCATCTCACTGCTCACCGAGCTGTCAAACTCCTACGTACGAGCGTTCAGACACACCTGCACGCTGGCAGGTAAGAGGCAAACAACACAGATATATGAATGTGTTGTGAATACACTCATCTGTCCTCTGGTTTTTTCTCTGTTAAGCCATGAAGCTGCTGAGCGCTTTGGTGGGTGTTGCTCTCAGTCTGAGCATCGGGATTGAAAACAGTCAGAAGCTGTACGAGGTGCAGAAGACAAAGACGGTGAGACAGAAAAGCTCACAGCAGCTGGAGAGAATTCAGAAGAAGATCACAGAGGTAAGAGCCACATCGTCTCATCCATACATTTAGAGCAGGGGTGTCAAACGCGTCTTAGTTCAGGTTCCACATTCAGCCCAATTTGATCTCCAGTGGGCCAGACCAATAAAATCACAGCACAATAACCTATAAATAACCACAACTCCAAGTTTGTCCCAGTGCCAAATACTATGTTCTGAAAATTTTCACATTGAAGGAATTATCTTTTTGCAAAAAAACAAAAAACAAAAAAAAGAAAAATAAGTTCAATTTCAACAGCATTCTGCCTCAGATTATTATTTACACATTACAACTTCCAGATCACAGTTTATATTCAGAAGGGCACAAAACATTTAGCCACAGGTATAATAATAATGGATTAGATTTATATAGCGCTTTTCAAGGCACTCAAAGTGCTTCACAATGAATCCATTATTCATTCACTCACACATTCTCACTCTGGTGGTGGTAAACTACGTTTGTAGCCACAGCTGCCCTGGGGCAGACTGACGGAAGCATGGCTGACAATCTGCCACCAACATTCACACGCATTCATACTCCAGTGTGAGTAGCAGCACTGGAGGCCAGGTGGGTAAAGTGTCTTGCCCAAGGACACAACAGCACATGACTAGGATCCTTCGATCATTGGACGACCCGCTCTACCACCTGAGCCACAGCTGCTCTAGGTATCTGGGACTGAATGATATAGTATTCTACTTTATGATCAAAACGACAAAAGTCAGACAAAAAAGGCAAAAAACAACAAAAACAAGACAAAATATTACAAAAATGAGACACATAATGACAAAAGCAAGAAACAAAATGACAAAAAACGAGACAAACGACACGAAACAAAAAAGAGACAAGATTTGATGAAAAAGTTAGAAAGTGACAAAAAAATTGACAAAACAAGACAATTACACAAATGACACGAACGAGTCAAAAAGTGACAAAAAACGAAACTAAATGACAAAAAACGGACAACACAAGCGAGACAAAAAACCCACAAAACCACAAAAACAAAACACAAAACAACGAATAAAGAAAAACAATGACAAAAATAGGACAAAAAACACAAGCGAGACAAAAAGAAAATACAAAACGATAAAAATGAGAAACAAAACGACAAAAACATTAGACAAACTATAAAAGTCAGATGAAAACAAGACAAAATATTACAAAAATGAGACACAAAACGACAAAAGAACAGTGAATAATCTGGTATTTTACTTTATGATCAAAACAACTTGTCATGGTCTAGAAATTATTTTAAATTCATAGTTTTTCAGATTTACAAATTGCAGTTAATGTCTTCTCTGGAATTTTTACACTTTGAGGATCACATTGGACCCTCTGGAGGGCTGGTTTTGGCCCGTGGACCGTATGTTTAACACGCCTGATTTAAAGGATATTGTTTGCGCTTTGGGTAATGAGTCTCACATACTGACTGTTCGGCTTCTTTCTGATGCTCCTCAAGTTGCAGGAGAAGAGAGCGGAGGTGGAGAGCATGATGGACATCATCTTCAAGGGAGTTTTTCTCAAGAGATACCGGTTTGGATTTTGACATGTTCTTCCTCAGCTCAACTTAAATCTATTGTATATTCCAGTCATATTTATTTCGTTTGGACTTACTGTGTGTTTGTGTGCTCATGCAGCGACGTGCTTCCAGAGATCCGCTCCATCTGTATGGAGGAGTTGGGTTTGTGGATGAAGCTCTACAGTTCTGCATTTCTCAACGATAGTTACCTCAAATACATGGGCTGGATGATGCATGATAAGGTGAGGATGTGATCGCTTTAACCCTCCTGTTGTCCTCATTTACGGGCACCAAAAAATATTGTTTCCTTTCCGGAAAAAATCCAAAAATTCAGCAAAATAATTCCCCAAATTTCTGAAAATTTGCAAAACCTTCAGGAAGAAAATCCCAATAATTCCTTAAAAGTTTCCCTTAAAAGTTTTATTTAAAAAAAATAAAATAAAATAAATAAATAAATAAAAAAAAAAATTGTCAAGAACATTCTTGTAAATGTTTTCAAAAAATAAGTAAAAATCTTCCCAAAAAATCTAAAGTGAATACATATATATCAGTAAAATTTCGAATATTTTCTTTAAAAACATTCACATAAAAATCGCTGGATTTTGGTTGATTTTTTTTTTGTGAATGTTCTTGAGAAACATTTTTAGCATTTCTTTTTTCCACCAAAAAATGTTCCAAGATTTCCCAAAGATGTTGAAAATGTGGACATCAGAAGTTTCACTGTGAAAATATAATTTTTTTCCACATTTTCAAGCTTTAAACGGGTCAATTTTTACCCGCAGGACGACACGAGGGTTAAAAAAAATGTTATTGTACATTAAAATGAAACTTGATCTGAGCTTTGAGGTCTTTTCTTGTCCCTTCTCGTGTTTATCTTCTTTCAGCTACCGGATGTGCGTCTCAAGTGTGTTTTAGGTCTGCAGGGTCTCTATGGAGATCCTCTCCTGCTGCCTAAACTTGACCTGTTCACCAGCCGCTTCAAGGTAATCACTTTTCCATAAAAGTCAAGTTTTGTACCTTGTTTCCATGTCCAAATGGTGTTTATTACATGCTGGAGGACACATAATGAGCAAAATAGGCGCCATAGTTTAGCATTTCCACCTTAAAAAAACATGGATTCACACATGCAGGATATCATAAATTACAAACCTAAAGAAACAATCCTGCCTATTTGCAGGATGGAGCATCATTTTTTTTCAAAATCAAAATGTTCAAATTAAATATCTCCACTTGTTCTGGCTCCAGTTTGGTCTTCTCAGAAAAATATCTGTTTACCTGTTAGACTTTCTTCACTGTCTGGCTGCTGATTTTGTCATTTGCTGCTGGAAATGGACTTGTTGAAAGCAGTGAGACTGAATAATGCAGTAAATTAAAGTTGGAAGCGCTGCAGAGCTGTTTTTAGAACTGCTCACACGTTGTTTCCATTTTTTTGTCCCAGGAACGAATCATCTCCATGACTCTGGATAAGGACAACGAAGTGGCGGTGCAGACCATGAAACTACTGCTACTCATCTCCAAGTGAGTTTGTTTGTTGTTGTCATCTGATTCTTTTTCTTTTTTTTATTTCTCTGTTCTTTACATCAAACTCCTCCTCACCCCTCAGAACATCTGATGAGGTTCTCACTCCTGAAGACTACAAGCAGCTCCTCCAGTTTGTTTACTCCTCACAGCGCCCTCTAGCGGCCACTGCAGGAGAGCTGCTCTTCTCAAGGTACAACAACCCCCATCACTTGAAAAACAAACCCACAAACAGCACTTATATTTCATATTTTTCCATCTTCCCCAGGCTTCTCAGTACTGTAGCTCCTACATCAGAAACTCAGGATGAATTAAATGAAGAAGAAGCACATAAACAGCAAATACTGAAAGCTCTGCTGCAGTTCTACCAAGAGTCTGAGGTAAAAAAAACCCAAACAAAAACACTTATTGTTTCTATTTAAGGCTCTAATGTAGCTAATCATGGTGATGGTTGCAGTAATGTGTCTGTCTGTGTGTGTTTTAGCTGCACAAGCATGTGGTGTACCTGGTGGACAGTCTGTGGGATTGTGGTGGAGCTCTGCTGAAGGACTGGCCCACGCTCACGTCTACACTGCTGCAGGACTCTTCCTCACACAGTACAGGTAAGAACATGTGTGTGTTACTGTGGTGAAGTCTGCTTTAAATTTTAACTTCACAAAAACATTTGTGGCGGTTTAGTGCTGTTCTACTTTTAAATTGTCAGTGGCAGACAGTGAACACAGGTGTGACTTTGGTTTCCACTCTAATGCATCCAGTTTGTTGTTGCACTACGTTTATTTATGTGTTGAGCAAGAATCCTGTTTTGCAGATTTTACATACAAGCTTCAGTTACTTTCACTACTACTTTTCACAATCTTCAGGATCCCATCACATGAAGTATATGAAGATTTTAAAGCAGACTTTTCAATGCTTTTATATTAATGCCCCTTTCTGTGAGTCTGTACATCTACAGGCTCTCCTGAGGGACTTGACCTTAAATTATAACAAACATTGGAGGTACTCCGGATTCCTCTCACAGTCCAAAAACATGCTGAGGTTAATCGGTGATTCTAAATTGTCCTTAGGTGTGAATGTGAGTGTGATTGTTTGTCTCCATATATCTCCTGCCTTCACCCTCAGTCAGCTGGAATAGACTCCAGTGCCCTGCGACCCCTATAGATAACGGATGGATGCATGGGTTTCTCCTTCATAGCATACCTCTGCTAGACATTACAGTTATGCTTGAGTGAGCTGCATCTTCAGATAATCTCTGTGGGAGATCGTATTTTGTGCTTTAAAGGCATCCGTGTGTTTTTGCAGGTTTTTCTCTGGCAGAACAGGCAGTGCTGGTGGAGATCCTGGTGGCGTCGGTGCGTCAGGCCTCAGAGGGACCAGCGCTGGCAGGGAGGAGTGGAGCCAAGAAGGCCAGTGGGAGATTCATCTCCATGTGCGAGACACTTCTGGTGGTACATGAGCTGCTAATAATCACTTTGATGTCTTCATGTTCCAGGTAATGAACACCAGAGAGAAGAAGATTCAGACCGACGACTGTTTAAAGCTCACTGAGCATCTCCTCATGGTGCTTCCTAGATTACTGTCCAAGGTGTTATATATAAGTCCCTTTGATTCTCTATGCAGATCTGTGCTGCTCATGTACTTTCTGTCTATTCTGCTATAACTTCATGTATTCTTCTGTGATATTTGTGCAGTTTTCAAGTAGCTATGACATCGTTGCCTCCCTGATGAGGATTCCTCAGTATTTCCTCACAGAGTGTCCTGAAGCTGAAAACACACAGGTCTGCCCCTCTGACTCTCTATTTACACAAACTTCCTCTTGAAGAATGACATAATAATATGAAATAATGTGGCCTCATAGTTACTATGTTTATCTCTATTACTGTTATAGTGTTACACCAATGTATGAAAACCTTGAAATCTTAAATGTCAGAGATATTTAAATAGAGAAATGATTACTGAGCCACTGTTGTTGATATGGTAGCTTAAAATGAAGGCATAATTATAGATATATTATAAAAATAAAGGTAACAATACTGATAGTTGTCATGAAATTACCCCAACATACAGAGAAAAGTGTCACAAACTCTCTTACTATTGAACCTACTTGATGTATATGCTATATTTTTGTTGTCTATAAAACTGTGATTAACACCAAATGAACAAATGTGAGAAAAACAACACTAAAAAAGTATTTTAATGACATGAAACAGAGGAAAACCGCAAATACTTCTTATGTTTGCTGTGTTGAGAGAAATTACTTTAAATGATTAATCAAACACCAAAATTGTGATGAATTAACTTTGTGTTGATCAGCTGATTGAGTAATTAACTGCTTTTGTCAGCATTGTCAGAATAATGTAGATCCTCTTCATTTCCGTGGCCCAGTTGTCAGCGAGGAAATTAACCTCCTATCAGCTGAACAGAAGAAATGATCCAATCCTCTTTAACGAGGGCAACTGTCTCCTTGATCTGCTGTTTTCACCTTAGATTATAAATCATGTAGTCTGTGAAACAAGGTTAAATACCAATTATGTCTTGATGTTGTTTATTTTAAGTCCAAAAAGTAAAAAAAACAAACCAAAAGCAGATCTGTGTAGATATTGTTGTTTGCTATTGGAGTCACACGCTGTAAGGAGAGTCCGTGTTGCTGCTGTGTCGTTTCCTCAGATGGTGTCCAGTCTGATGGCAGAGATGGAAGCTGCTCTGGACCTCCACCCGGGCCCTGCTGTTCTGGAGGCAGCGGCCCGCACATACCTCAGTCTGTGTGGGGAGGAAACGTCCTGGTGCTCTGCTGCCCGAAGCGCCAGAGACTCTCTGGTCCAGCGCTGGGTGGAAAAACTGACGGCTCTGCTGGGAGACTCACTGAAGGTCAGAGTCCCTGTTTCACTGCATGACCAGATGTGTGGGGGTGTTTTGAACCTATGGGTCAATATATAATTACGGGACTTTTTGTATCATACTCAACATTTTTGATAACTAATAATATTAACTTTTGCTAATATAGAGCAACTTTACACAATATAGAGCAACTTTAATAGAGAGCAGCTTTCATATAGAGCAACTTTAGCTCATTAAGAGAACCTTTAACCGTTGCAGAGCAGCTTTAATATAGTAGTAGTATGTATTCTAATGCTACATTGTGTTAGCTAATGCTGTTGAAAGGCTAACTGATGATTAGAAAACCCTTGTGCATTTATGTTAGCACATGAATAAAAGCGGGAGTTTTCATGGAAAACATGGAATTGCCTGTACCTAAATGGTAGTACCACAACAGTGAAAATATTACTCTATTAGATAGTCTAATCCAAATAAAGCAGGGCTCTGGAAAATGAAAATACTGCAGACTCTGAATCAATAGTATGATGAGAAATAACAGTGAAAATGCGAGGCTTTTATCTTCGGTAGTTACTTGTTAATTACTTCCTCCCTTTCCTCGTAGGGCGACGGTTTCTCTGCTTGTGAGGACAAATTAAGAGACATTCTAGCGACACTGAAGAAACTCAGGGCTTTCCACAAGTAAGAAATTATTCACAGTGAAGTCAGAGATACTGTGCAGCTGATGTGTATTTACGTGCCGTACTTGTGTGTTGTCATGGTAGCTGTCATGACCTCTCTCGGTGGAGCCTGTTTGACCTGCTGTCGCCCCTCCTGTCCGTGGAGAGAGGAGCTCCGTCTGAGGTACCGTCAGCGCCTCTAAAAAGCCAAACGTAGCGCTGAAATCACACACGTCCTCAGCGTTGTGTCTAATCCTGTCTAGGTGCTGCTGGAGGTGCTGCAGTGTTTGTCTTACGTCCTGCTCTGGTCTCTCAACACGAGCGGCGAAACTCTAACCTGCAGAGTGAGTTACAGTGAAGCTCTTCACCTGTGTGACTGTGAGCATGTGGACGTTAACGGATGTGTGTGGAAGCATGCACAGAAAGCACTGTGTGTATTATTATTTGTTCACTGAGATTTAGCAGGTTTAGTTTAGTTGCTTCTGTTTGCTTTATGAGTTATGGATGACAGCCTTAGTCACAGTAAAATATGTTGAAACAAAAGAAAACTCTTGAAAGAATTAATAAGCGTGATGAAAGTAAGTGTGCTATTTGAACAAATATGAATGTAGTTTTTAAAAAGTGCATTTAAATATAATGAAACAGCTGTTTTCACCTGAGATGTTTTATGCCTCAGAAATTATATAATATAATAAAATATAATATAATATAATTTATACTAATATTGAGTTATGTTATATTGCATTATATTATATTTATTATATTATATTGTATTATTTTATATTTTATTTTATTTTATTATGTTATATTGAATTATATTATTTTATATTACATTATATTATATTGTATTATATTTTGTATTATATTATATTACATTTCATTACATTATATTATATTATATAATATTATGATAGATTTTCAAAGAAGTCACTGTTATTGTATTTTGTTTCATTTTCCTTTTTTTTTTTAACTACGTTATCTATCAATATTTGGTCTCAGCCTACAGTATTACAGTAGAAGACAGTCTTAAAGTCACGGTGGCCAATCAGCATAAAGAAACAATTAAAACAGCAAACATTAATCAATTAATTGATGATATTTCTGCAGAAATTAATTTAGCATCTCATTTTGATTATATGGTAACTGCATAAGCCCCAATGGCTAAGAACATTATTATTGTTGCTCATTCTTCTCAAATATGAATGTTTTTTTGGTTTTCTTCTGTAGCACAAGAGTTTATATGTTTAGTTTCCAGACTGTTTGTCAGAAGAAGGTGTTAAAGATGCAGTTTATACATTTTTTCAGCAAATTAGTGACATTCTATAAACCCCAAAAACTGATTAAATGTTAAATTAGTTGCAGACCAACAGATGAGAACAAAGAAAAGAAAAATGTGTAGAAATTATCTCTGGAAATGATGGTATTTTTGCAAATCTGTCTACATATTTGTTCATGAAATGCTTCCCACTGTGTCCCTCTGTGTGTGATTTTGTGTGTTTTAGGAGAAGGCTGTGGCCCAGAGGCTCCAGCTGCGTCTCTTCTGTGAAAGAAGTCATCGCTGCCTGTCTCATGGTGACCTCAGCGTGAGGCAGCAGGTAGAACCAGAAGCTCCAGCTGATCCTCCTGGCTCCTTCTTCCTCTCCTTCTCCTTTCTAACATCCTCTCATTCTCCACTTCCAGGCTTTTGTGGGCGTGTGTGACGTCCTGACGGCTCATTCCTACCAGCTCCACGTGTGGGATCCCACCTCCTTCGGCCCGCTGCTGTTCACCACCAGCCCCAAGCTGCAGAGGGCGCTGTTGACCTTCGTTTGCGTCCACGTCTTCGTAGCTTCAGACTGTGACAACCAGAGCAAGGGTGAGGCCTCGGCATGTTTACACGACCTTTTTCTTTCACTTCCACCTTCGTGCAGATCTTAATCTACAAAATGCTGAAAACATAAACTTCCCTTTCATCTGATAGCGTGTTCTGAACGTTCACTTTGAAGGTTTTTAACGTTGCTGCGATGTTCAGAGATACACATCAGCTGTTTACATTCATCTGTTGTCCCTGTGTTCACCTAAGATTTAACCCTGGTGTTGACCTACGGGTCAAAATTGACCCGTTTTAAAGTTTGAAAATGTGGAAAATATATATTTTCACAGTGAAACTTCTGATGTCCACATTTTCAACATTTTCGGGAAATCTTTGAACATTTTTGGTGGAAAAAAAGAAATGTTAAAAATGTTTCTTAAGAACATTCACAAAAAAATTTGCAAATTTCACTGGATTTTGGTTGATTTTTTGTGAACGTTCGTAAGAAAATATCAGAAGTTTTACTGATATATATATATAATCACTTCAGATATTTTTAGGATTTTTTGGGAAGATTTTTACTAATTTTTTGAAAATATTTACAAGAATTTTCTTGCCAAATTTGGGGGATTTTTTTAAAATAAAACTTTTAAGGAATTATTGGAATTTTCTTCCTGAAGGTTTTGTAAATTTTCAGAAATTTGGGGAATTTTTTTGCAGAATTTTGGGATTTTTTTCAGACAAGGAAACAATATTTTTTGGTGGCCGTAAATGAGGACAACAGGAGGGTTAAAGATGTGTGAACACGATTTCTTAAAAGTAGTGTGGAAGTGAATCCACAGCTCAGCCAGTGTGAAACTTACGCAGGTGTGATTTGGGAAATTGAAACATTACTGGACTTTTCAGTTCCTAAATTAACTTGATTCATTTTTTGCAGGATTCAGGATTTTTCAGTGACAGCTAAGAATCAGATTTAATTTTCCTTGCAGGTAATTGAATGCTTCTCTTGAAAAAACTTACAGAAGACAATAAATCCGGATATTTTTATATGTATGACATTTTCCTTGACTAAATTTTTAAGAGTTAAGTCAGGGGTGTCAAACAACCGGCCCTCTGGAGGGTCCAATCTGGCCCGCTGGACGATTTTGTACAGTGTAAAAATTACACAGACGACATTAACTGCAGATTGTAAATTAGTAAAACTATACATTTAAAATAATTTTTAGACCATGACAAGTTGTTTTGATCAGAAAGTAAAATTGATTGATAGATTTCTCATTGTTCTTTTGTCGTTTTGTGTCTTTTTTGTCATATTTTGTCTTGTTTTTGTCTTTTTTTGTCTGGCTTTTGTCATTTGTCTCATGTTTTTGTCCCTTTTTTCTCGTTTTTGTAGATTTGTGTTGTTTGTCTACTTTTTTGTCATTTTGGAACTTTTTTGTCAAATTTTTTGTCTCTTTTTTGTTTCGTTTCGTGTCATTTGTTGCATTTTTTGTCATTTTGTGTCTTATTTTTGTAATATTTTGTCTTATTTTTGTTGGTTTTTTTTGTCTGACTTTTGTCGTTTTTTTTTAATCAAAAAGTGAAATCGTCTATGGTTCAGTTCCAGATAGCTGTAACTAAATGTTGTGTTTCTTTGTAGACACTCTGTGATCTGGAAATTGTACTGTGGAAATGATAAACTGAGGCTGAATGTTGTTGAAATTGAATTTATTTTTCTGAACAAATTTCAGGTTATTCATAATGTTTTGTATAAAGATAATTCCTTAAATGTGAACATTTTCAGAATGTACTTTTTTGCTCTAAAACAAAGGAAACATTAGGAGTTGTGGTTATTTACAGGTTATTATTCTGTGATTGTACTGGTCCGGTCCACTGGAGATCAAACTGGACTGAATGTGGAACCTGAACTGAGATGATCCTTAAGTGCTTTATTTCATTCATTTTATGTGTTTGTCTGATAGCAAACAGAACAGAGGTGGTTGGAAATGAGGGGAGAGAAGGGGCAGCGAAGAAACAAGTGGTGGAACAAGTATCATAATTTATACTCAGAAATGAAACTAACAGATCAGAAAAGCTTACATGCATTCAAATCCTGACTTAAGCAGAGGAACGGAAGCAGCTCATGTGCTCATTGTCACCTATAACTGATATATTGTGCTAACCTACATGATCAGATTTCTAATACTGGTGCGTCGAAGCATGAGCTGCACTTTAACTAGGCCTTGAATCTGAGGGGATCATAATAAGATGAATGGGTGAGGAAACAAAGATCTGATACCCACATTTGTATTATTTTTTAAACTTTCCTCTAATCTTTGCTTTTTTCTGTGTGAAGCGGTTCATAATCTGACCTCTTTGGGCCTGGAACATTTAGCTAAATGAAACCATGTGAGGAGTTCAGAGGTAAATGTCTCTTTGGTGGAACTGCTCAACAGCTTACAGACTCCTGAAACATGACAGAGAGGCCCTGGGGTCGGCTGTTGGTAACGGCTGCAAAAAGTGTGGGAACCGCTGCTTTATTATGACCACTATGATAAACTGAGGCTGAATGTTACTGAAATTGAATTTATTTTTCTTTAGAAATTTCAGGTTGTAGATGATGTTTTGTAAAAAGATACTTCCTTAAATGTGAACATTTTCAGAATGTGCTTTTTTTTGCACTAAAACAATGGAAACTTTAGGAGTTGTGATTATTTCTAGGTTATTATTCTGTGGTTTTACTGGTCTGATCCACTGGAGATCAAACTGGGCTGAATGTGGAACCTAAAAATATCTAAAGTGATTACATATATATCAGTAAAACTTCTAATATACTCTTTAAGAACATTCACCTTAAAACCACCAAAATCCAGTGAAATTCGCCAGATTTTGGTTGATTTTTTTGTGAATGTTCTTAAGAAACATTTTTAACATTTCTTTTTTTCCACCAAAAAATGTTCAGAAATTTCCCAAAAATGTTGAAAATGTGGACATCAGAAGTTTCACTGTGAAAATATTTTTTTCCCCCACATTTGCAAACTTTAAAACGGGTCAGTTTTGACCCGCAGGACAACATTAGATTAAATAAATGCCGAGGAGAATGTTTTGCTGAAATGTCAAGTAGAATAAAATGAAAGAAATTGTACTTTCACTACTTTCCAGTCCAGAATTGTGGTGTTGCACAGTAGATGGCACTCGCTCTCTCTCTCTCTCTCTCTCTGTTGGTTCTCTGAAAGAACCACTGACTCATTGTAGTAAAAACATGCGGATATTAAATGCACGGCCACACATTTGCCTTAATAAGTCGCTACAGAGCCGCCTGCTGACTGTAAATGGGGTCTGATTTCCAACCTGACCTGACAATTGACCCTCAATTACAAAGGAAGCCCCGTTAATGTCCTCAGACTGGAACAGGGCTGACTAATTTGTATGAAAGGATGTTAGACTTTGTTATGCAAAGCTTTGCAGCTTGTAAATTGATGACGGCGGTACGCTCCTGTCTACTCTGAAATGAAGAAAGCGAGATTGACATGTTGGAAATACATGGGGGTGTTCTCTTTGTGAAGTCCTGCAGGTAAACTTATGAATTCATTCATAGCACGACTAAAACATTTTATTATCTTTACTATAGCTTCTGCTCTCAGAGACATATTGCATCCAAATATGGGAGAGTCCAGAGAACTCAATAACTGTCCTGGTGGGAATCTCTTAAATGTTCAACCAATACAGTACAAGATTATTGGTTTTTGAACATGTAATAAAAAGCTATTGTTTTATTGGATTTGCCTGGTAACGATTTTGTTCTATAGACAGTGTTTTCTATTAGCTGCTGGATCAGAGATCACTCGGAGGGCAAGGGCACCGAGTTAAATCATAAAATCAGGGCAATCTCTTTCCGTGAGAAAATTCCATCAACTCTGGCTCACCTCCGAGCCTCTTTTATTAGCCTCGTGAAAGATTGAAGCCACATGGTGTCACAACCATAACTCCACTCTTATGTTATCTTTGATTTCCACCTGGTAAAGCCATTGTCCTGAAACTAACTGAAACACTTTTCTGCCTCTGCTTTGTTCTTTTCTTTCTCCTATATGATTTCTCGTGATTAATCACTCGTCGTTCTTCGCCCCCTTTCCCCGTCTCGACCGCTTCACATCCAATCACACGCTTCGACTCCATCTGGGCTCCCTCAGTCGGTGAAAACTCTGAAGTGGAGAGGCTGGAGGACCTTCACAGGAGGAGAAATCTGCTGGCGGCCTACTGCAAACTCATCATGCACGGAGTGCTGGAGATGAGCATGGCGACTGAGGTCTTCATGTACTACATGAAGGTAAAGGTTAACTGCTCAATGGAGTAGTTTGACATTTTGGGTAAATGCACTAATTTGCTTTGCTGTAGCGTTCATTGAGAACCGGTACTTACATTGCAGTCTTAAGATGTTGCTCAAGAAAGCACCATGATCATTAACACCCTGAGCCGTCCCTAACACGGCAGCTTCACACCATCACACCATTCTTACCTCGAGGCATGTGGGTGTTGGGTCAATAACGGGTCATTAGCCACGTGATGTGAGTGCTATAGTGTTCATCTAAGACTCCCAATCAGTCAGTTAGATGAAGAACGTCAGGAAAATCATTCAGTGGAGGCTTGGCTTCTCCAAATTAACACTCAGAGTCATCTCTCAAGTCAAAGCAACGTTTTACTTGCGCGAGGAATCAACGTGAACAGAGCCCAGTCTGAACAAGTGACTGGCAAAGGTGGAAAACAGCGTAGCTTTTATACAGGCACAGAAGCATGAGTTGCACATCTTGGTATGAGTTATCTCCAGTTCACTGCTGCTTAGGCCTTGGTTGAGTTACACCCCACACATTTATATAGTAATACAATGAATAAGAACATTTAATCATCAAATACAATAGTTTTCACAACAAAGAAGCTTCTTGGATGAGAAGCGAAGCAGCTTTAGGTTGGTTGAGGGGTGGAGCCTCTGTGGATCGAGCTTGTTCCAGCTCATCCCACGAATATCCAATCAAATCGGAACCTTGAGCGTTTGGAGGCTTGGATCAGCACCTTGGGGTCTTTGTAGGGTTCCTTGAGCCATTGAGCAGTTTAGGGTGGTGCTTGACCAAGTACATCCATATGAATTAATTTCCTTCGAGATTAACCCTCGTGTCGTCCTGTGGGTCAAAATTGACCCATTTTAAAGTTTGAAAATGTGGAAAAAATGTATTTTCACAGTGAAACTTCTGATGTCCACATTTTCAACATTTTTGGGAAATTTTTGAACATTTTTTGATGAATAAAAAGAAATGCTAAAAAAAAATGTTTCTTAAGAACATTCACAAAAAAAAATCAACCAAAATCCAGTGAAATTTGTTGGATTTTGGTAGATTTTTATGTGAATGTTCTTAATTAAATATGACAAGTTTTACTGATATATATGGAATCACTTTAGATATTTTTAGGATTTATTTGAAGATTTTACTCATTTTTTGAAAATATTTACAAGAATTTTTTTGCCAAATTTGGGGAATTTTTTATTTATTTATTTATTTATTTATTTATTTATTTATTTATTTATTTATTTATTTATTTTATTTATTTATTTATTTTTTTTAAATAAAATTTTGAAGGGAAATTTTTAAGGAATTATTGGAATTTTCTTCCTAAAAGTTTTGCAAATTTTCAGAAATTTAGGAATTTTTTTTGCTGAATTTTTGGATTCTTTTCAGACACGGAAACAATATTTTTTGTACCCGTATATGAAGACAACAGGAGGGTTAATAAAGTGTCTGTCTGTCTAATCTATCTCTCTAATCTATCTAAGAACATTGCATTGTAGCGAGGTAATCAATGATATCCACTCCACCTGTCAGTGGTGCTAATGTTAGCCTGATTGGTGTGTGTCATGTGACCACTTGTATCAGGAAATAAATCTGGACTGAGAAGCAGGTTGCAATACTTTCTATTGTGAAAAATGAGTAGAAAGCATGTAAGTGTCCCTATAATGCTACTGTTCCTGCATCATCTCCTCCCTCTTTGTCCTCAGTATTACAATGACTTTGGAGACATCATCAAGGAGACCATGTACAGGACCAGGCAGGTGGATAAGATAGAGAGCGCTCGCACACTGGTGCTCAGTTTGCAGCAGGTAAGTTGCTCTGTATATCTGAAGAAATGAACTTCAGCCACACTGGCAGGCAGAAAGATACCAAAGTGATTTTCTCTGCACTCCCCAGCTGTTCATGCAGCTCAAACGGGAACAAGAGAGCGGCGGCAGGTCTCACCCAGGAGTCCAGACCTTCACCAGCATCAAAGAGCTGGCCAGGAGATTCGCCCTCACCTTCGGGGACCTCGTCAAGTTCCGTGAGTGTGTCGTGATGATCCACAGGTCAGCAGGGATCCTTGTTTCTCACTTTTAGATGAGTTTTTCACTGCAAAAATTCAAAATCTTACCAAGTCTATTTGTCTTCTATTTAGTCAAAATGTCTCATCGCACTCGATTTAAGATAAATTCACTTAACAAGAGACATTTCAGCAAGATGGAGGGACTTGTTTTAGATGATGCATCTTAAATATCTTGTGAAGTCAAACAATCTTGAAATTATCTTGTTTTGAGTTGAATTTTACAAGATTTTTTGGATTTTTTTCAGACAAGGAAACAGTATTTTTTGGTGCCCATAAATGAAGACAGCAGGAGGGTTAATACGTCTCAAATTAGGAGGTTACATGAAAGCACCTAAGTTTGACAATCCTGGTAAAATACAGCTTAAAATAAGTTTTTCCAGCTAATTTCAAGATCTTAATATTCTAAATATCATATCTTATTTCAAGAAATCTTACCAAGCCATTTTCAAATGTTCTACTGGCAGATTTTTTCGCTTATTTCGAGGTAAAAGTTCCTTGAAATAATTTTTTTTCTTGTTTTGAGAGGAGCATTTTTTCCAGTGTTGTGAGTTCTTGCGCCTCATGTGTTTATAATATGTTCAGGAACGGCATCGAGTTTGTGTTCCAGGAGTTCAGTCAGACGCCGGGGACGGCCACGCCGCCGTACCTCTCCTACCTCACCATCCTCAGCGAGTTCTCCAGCAAACTGCTCAAACCAGACAAGAAGACGGTGTAAGTGCTGCAGGCAACACGCAGCCTTACAAAACAATCAGCAGGGAAGTTTCTGAAATGCTGTTCGTGTTTGTGCAGGTTCTCCTATCTGCAGAAGCACACTGCTGAGCACATTATTGACCTCAGGGAGGAGACCTGGCAGCCGCTTATTTACTACCGAGCATCCCTATTGGCTGCAGCCGAAGGGGAGGATGCTGTGTCTTATGTAAGCTCAGACAGGAAGCCTTACCAGCCACACCGCTCTCCTTTCTCCAAACCAAAACTGGAAGGTACGACACCACACGACTCATTCAAGAACTGAATTATGTCTGCATCGTCAACAAGCACATCTTTGTTTTTTTAGGAAGCAGATCCCCGTGTCCATTCAGCCCCGTTGAGTCCAAAGTCGGTAAAGTTCCCAGACCAAGCGGCAGTCCAAGGTGAGGTTCAGGAGTGCTTATTTAGGGTCTGTCTTGCACCAAAATTATAAAAATTGAGAATCAAAATATCAATTCAACTTTTAACCAGTTTTGTTAGTTAGGGTTTGATTTACTCAAGCATAAGACATTTTATTAATGATCAGAAGTAACAGGACAATGCAGATTTTTGTCAAAATAAAGTAGCATAAACTAATCCAATTTACTGTATGCAGCCCAGGGATGTTTACTGTTGTGTGTACAGAATGGTTACAAAGCAAATCTTCTTCCTCTCACTCATTTTCATTATTGTAATCTGTTACGGACTTGGAAAGTTCACAGCCTGGCTCTCAGATCAGGCTCAATCTGCAGCACCTGTGAGATTGAGCTTGGCTGTGTGCTGTTGCCAATCAGCTGGGCATGGATATAAGGAGGCATCACCCAACTGCTCAGGTGGTTGTGGGTAGGTGACCTGGAAGGTTCGACACCATCAGTCGGCCTTCTTCTGGAAACCTGAGTGTCTTTGTGTCGTGTCAGTGCACAGAACCCAGCACTTCCTTGCCTTTGTTTTGGGGAATGCTTTTCTTTTAAGGGGTCTTAGTTTTTGTTTGTTCTGCCACCTTTGGTATATTTAGTGGGGATAGTGGTATTTAACACTGTCCTCTTTTAGACCACAGAACCCCATTTTCTGTTTGTGCAGTTTTTGTTAGTTTCACCCGTAAACAACCTTGGTTCATTTAGTTCGTCTGAGACAAGAGGGGGTGAAACATAACAACTGGGGGCTCGTCGGGGATGAATTTGTGCCAGTCCTGATCCTGTTTTTGCAGGTGTTTTTCAGTTGGTTGTTTTTCTTAAAAAAAATTAAAAGTTACTGCACAAGTAATGGTGTCCACAGTGGAGGCTTTTATTGAAAACCCCACTTGGGAAGTGCTCAATGCCTGTAAGAAGGCAGATTTGGTTGAGATTGCTCGCCATTTTGAAATAGTAGTGGCAGCAGGAAGTAAAAAGGACGCGATAAAAGAAGCTGTGGTAAATGGGATGCTGGCAAAGCAAATTCTAAATGCTGATTATGAAGCGAAGTCTGAGAGTCTTCATGAAGAAGATGAGATGGTTGAGGGAAATGTTGAGCCTGCATCTGGAAGTGGTGTGGAAAAATTAAATTAATGAACAAATTTCAGCACTTTGAGATTTTATATGTAAAGTGCATTATTATAAATTAAAGGTATTATTATTATTATTATTATTATTATTATAACAAATGAGACTGCGGCTAGTTTCTCAAGAAAAGCAAAATGAGCAGACTATCTGTTTAAAAGAGCTTGAGCTTGAAGAGCTCAGAATAAAATCAACTCACCAATCGGGATCCAAGGATTTTGATCTGGCACGGAATAGCAGACTCGTGCCACCCTTTAATGAAAAAGAGGTGGATGACTATTTCACTCTTTTTGAGAGGCTGGCTGACACTATGAAGTGGTCTGAAGAGTTCAAGCCATTGCTTCTCCAAAGTGTATTGGTGGGAAAAGCTCAGAGCATTTATGCATCATTGTCTGTTGCTCAATGTTCAGATTATCTGGCTGTGAAAGAAGCCATTCTCAGAGCCTATGAACTGGTCCCAGAGGCCCATAGGCAACAATTTCGGAAGCTGAAGAAGAATGAAACTCAAACGCATGTTGAGTTTGCTAGGGAGCAGCAATGCATGTTGGAGCGCTGGTGCAAGTCACAGAAGGTCAAAGATCTGGAAAGTTTAAAAAACATTATCCTGTTGGAGCAGTTCAAGAGGTGCGTGCATGAGAGTATGGCAACATATCTAAATGAGCATAATGAGCTCACCCTGGAGAGATCAGCTATCCTAGCTGATGAGTTTGCGATCACTCACAAATCCACGCTATCAACAAAGTCACCAAGCACCCACAAATACAATACAAATCAGTCTTTTTCTTCTAAACCTGTGAATGTTGCTGCCTCAAAACCAACCCAAACCATTGAGTGTCGCTACTGCCATATGAAAGGTCACATCGTTCGTGACTGTCCTTCCTTACAGAAGAAAAATGAAAAAGCTAAAACAGTAGCTTTGCTCAGAAGGCCTTTAATTGCTGAAACTTTGGTTGGTACTTGTGAACCTATAGATAAGGTACCAGACGATTTTTAAGCCTTTCGCTTTGAAGGGATTTGTGTGTCTTCCTGGAGATCGGGCTAACAAGCGGCCCACAACAATACTGCAAGACATCGCAGCATCGCAATCAATCTTACTCAAAGGCGTGTTACCAATAACAGATGAAATGAGTGGTAACAGCGCCCTCATGCGTGGTGTAGAGATGAATTGGTTTAAAGAACCATTATTTGTCATACATATAGACTCTGACTTGGTTAGTGGTCCTGTTGAAGTTGTTCTCAGGGATGGTTTACCAATTGAAGGAATTTCGTTCTTGCTTGGTAACGATTTGGCTGGTGATAAAGTCATGTGTTGTTCACCCACCCCAGTCCTTGTTGAAGTGCCACAAACTGATGAAACTGAGGAGCTGGCAAAACTTTATCCTCACATGTTTTCATCTTGTGTGGTGATGTGTGCTATGGCGAAGAGAGGGGCTAACAGCGCTAAGTTTGCTGATGTCAAGGATCACACTTTGGTTGAAAGCCCATTAAACAACATGCTTACAGGTTAAACCCAGAGAAATGCATATTATTGAGGAAGGAGGTGGACTATATGATAGAGCATGGCATTGCAGAACCAAGTAACAGCCCATGGAGCTCACCATGCATTCTGGTTCCCAAGGCAAATACCACCAACTTACATTTTTGTTCAGACATGCGCAAACTTAATAGTGTGACAAAACATGATTCCTACCCTATCCCGAGGATAGATGATTGTGTGGACCGAGTCAGTTCAGCTCGGTATGTCAGTAAATTCGATTTACTGAAAGGGTATTGGCAAGTTCTATTGACCCAACAGGCAAAGGAGTATTCAGCATTTGTAATTCCAGATGGGTTATTTGCCTACCGCAGAATGCCATTTGGCAAAGGAGTATTCAGCATTTGTAATTCCAGATGGGTTATTTGCCTACTGCAGAATGCCATTTGGCTTACGCAATGCTGGGGCTACATTCCATAGGCTTATGAACATTGTGTTGCGAGGCCTATACAATGTTGAGGCCTACATTGATGATGTTGTGGTCTTCAGTGAGTCATGGTCTGATCATCTGAAGTATATCACAGCAGTGTTTGAACGGCTGAAAGAAGCCAACCTAACAGTGAACCTGAGCAAGTCAGAAATTGCTCAAGCCACCGTACCCTACCTCGGAAAGGTAGTAGGACAGGGCAAGGTGCGACCTGTGTCAGCAAAGGTCGACGCAATAATTAATGTCCTCGTTCCCACCACTCAACGAGAGCTAAAGCGCTTCTTGGGTATGGCAGGATACTACAGGGCATTCTGTCGAAATTTTGCACAAGTAGTCGCCCCACTTACGGACTTGACCAGTTCTAAGGTACCTTTTCGGTTGACGTCAGTGCCAAATTTCATTTGAACAAGCAAAAGCACTGTTAGCTACTGCTCCTGTGTTGATGGCGCCTAACTTTAAACATCCCTTTGCTCTGTATACTGACGCAAGTGATGTGGGGGCAGTGCTCGTCCAAACAGATGGTGATGGGGTTGAACATCCAGTAGCCTTCTTCTCAAAGAAGTTGAGTTCTAGCCAAATGCGCTACTCCACTATTGAGAAAGAGACTCTAGCTCTGATTTGATCTTTAAAGCACTTTGAAATCTATGTATCGAACACTGATCCATTGGTGGTTTACACGGACCACAACCCTTTGCTATTCTTGCAGTGTTCGGCTTTCAGTAACCGTAGGTTACTTCGCTGGAGCTTAGCTTTGCAAGAACTGCCACTAGAGATCAGACATGTCAAAGGAAAAGACAATGTAGTGGCTGACTGTTTATTTAGGACATCCTCGGATTAACGGATCTTTAACGAAGATGCAAGAGAAGTTGACATGTTTTTTTTTTCACTTATGGAGACTGATTTGTATTACCCTTAAAAAAAAAAAAAAAAAAAAAGTCTAAATTTGTGTTTTGTTCCTGAGAATAATGCCTATTTGGCTGGGCCAATTTGTGGTTTTAGGGAGCCATATGGTGGCCTTTGGGTACATTAGTTTGTTTATTGTGGCTAACTTGTTTTGCGTGATGTCAACAAATCTGTTAGATTTGTTGTTTGTTAGGCAGGAGGTGTTATGGACTTGGGAAGTTCACAGCCTGGCTCTCAGATCAGGCTCAATCTGCAGCACCTGTGAGATTGAGCTCGGCTGTGTGCTGTTGCCATTCAGCTGGGCGGGGAAATATGGAGGCATCACCCAACTGCTCAGGTGGTTGTGGGTAGGTGACCTGGGGTCCGTTTCACGAAGCAGGTTTAGTGAAAACTCTGAGTTTGTTAACCCTGAAATGAGGGAAACTCAGAGTTTTCCGTTTCACAAAGGGAGGTAACTGAATCTCTCGGTCAGTTACCATAGTAACAGAGTCTATGACTCTAACCTGGTCGGGACCAGGTTTATCTCAGTAAACCTCGAGTTTCTCTCTGTCTCCGCCCTCTTTCAGCCACACGCTATTTGATTTCCTCATTCATTCATTCAGCCATCAGGCGAGTTTTGGCGAAGTCTAGTTCTGCCGTGTGTCTAAATGTCATGTCCTTTTATGAAACCACTGCACAGTCAAACAGCCACCTAATATTTAGGCTACTTTACAATGTAAAACATGATCAAAATGAGGTAGCTCCATGAGATTATGCCGACTTCTTACCTGTTTTAAAAATGTTTTTATATTTCATCTTAAGCTGCTGCCACATGCGCTTCTCCCCCGCGGGATTGCACCTAAATGAAATAACTTAATAGGCTACTATTCAAACAGTTTTCCTGTAATATTATTGTGATTTAAACTTACGCATTGACAGGGCAGCAATGTTCTCCCACACCGTCTCCCTCTTTTACAGCTGCAGGTGCTGCACTTCTTTCTAAAAACGTGTTCAAACTCGCTATATAAGCGCATTAAGATTTCCAATTCAAGCGGTGTAGTCCTCCGCTTCCCCGTTGCCATGGTGACTCGTCGAATCGGCGCTCCATTGATACTGGCTTTTCAGAGTTGTGGTGCACGCGCTTAACTCCGGGTGAAACTACTCCGAGTTGATTAAATCAACTCAAATCAGCCGTTCTGGAACCGAAAACTCAGAGTTTTCTATCTCAGAGTAGATCAACTCAGAGTTCAGGGTTAAACAGTTTGTTGAACCTGCTTCGTGAAACGGACCCCTGGAAGGTTCGACACCATCAGTCGGCCTTCTGGAAACCTGAGTGTCTCTGTGTCGTGTCAGTGCACAGAACCCAACACTTCCTTGCCTTTGTTTTGGGGAATGCTTTTCTTTTCAGGGGTCTTAGTTTTTGTTTGTTCTACCACCTTAGGTAGATTTAGTGGGGATAGTGGTATTAAACACTATCCTCTTTTAGACCACAGAACCCCATTTTCTGTTTGTGCAGTTTTTGTTAGTTTCACTCGTAAACAACCTTGGTTCATTTAGTTCTTCTGAGACAAGAGGGGGTGAAACATAACAAATCTCACCAAACTCCTCAGCCATCAGGACAAGGCAGCTGAAACGGATCCATTTTCCGTCCCTCTGGAGCCTCCTGCAAAAAGACTCGACACTGAGGGATCTGTCCTCAGCGCCAGCAGCGAGCCGGACGACGACACCGTGGACGTGGAGCTGTAAATATGAGGCTGGTGCTCCTGTGTAGAAACCTCACTGGACATCACAGACTCTGAGACGCTTTCCTGTTTTTCTTGCACCTTGTGAGCAGTATCTCCTCTGTTTAATTACCACATCCGGGCGTGCAATTTTTGTACAATTATGA
Source organism: Amphiprion ocellaris (assembly GCF_022539595.1). Taxonomy (NCBI): domain Eukaryota; kingdom Metazoa; phylum Chordata; class Actinopteri; family Pomacentridae; genus Amphiprion; species Amphiprion ocellaris. The sequence continues at coordinate 3,939,352 of NC_072776.1, read as the reverse complement.
ACATGTTGAACATGCAGTATATTATGTTTTTCGGAGGGTGCAATCCTAAATGGTGATGTTACACCCATGTGAAGACCAAAACCAACAATGAAATATTAAATATTTAAAGTGGGACACATCTCACTCCCACAACAAGCTGCGAAGTGTGCCGTCATCCAAATGACTAATTTGTTTAAAGTCAGTCCTACAAACACCAATCTGAAAATAGTAACCAGTGCAGTAAATTATGTATTAATCCGCAGCTAAAAATAGTCCCCAACAAATGCACTTTCTGTTCCTATTGTAACTTTTGTAAAAACTACAGTTCCCAGCTATTTGAGTCGGTTTATTAAACAAAAAAAAACACAAAAAAAAAAATTGATATTTACGACATAAAAAGACAAAACATTTCAGGACTTATTAATGTGTTTCGGGCTGAGTGACAATCACATTGTTGTTTTTAGTCTTTTCATGAAGAAATATTTATTCATATTTACTAATACCAGTTTTATTCTGGTGTTATCATTATTGTCAGACTGGTTTAATTTGAGGACCATTCATATCAGTATATGTATAGATTTTTTTGAACATAGAGCTTTACTGTAAATTGCACTTGAACGTTACGAGTAACACTAAATAATTTATCCTTTTAATGTTACTTTTGGATCCAAATTTTGTTTGGTGTTATAGAGGGTCAACTGAGAACTGTGCTTTATTTTCCTACTCGCCACTTTATCACAACTTATGTATTTAATGTAAAACAATAAAAAAAATGTCTGCAGCAGTTTTTAACCTGTATACATCTATAAATACTATTATTACACCTTGTTCTACTTAACTTCCATCAGTACATTTTACAATTATTCAAAAGCATTTAATTACCTTTTTGACTTTTGCACATTTCTGGATGTTTGTGTTCTGCAGCAGCATTTATCACCAACAAAGTGCTTTTCACATTCTGATAATAGTTTTCAACTGACACACATTTGTAATTTACTAAATATAGCAATGAACATATCAAAAGGAGTTTCTACTACATTAAACTGCACCGCCCAGTTTCTTTACTCTTCCATTAACCAAGGCTTTATTATTAAAGAAAAAAGCAAAACATTTTAAAATGGTTCCTTTTGCTCTCTCAAAGTACGTTCCACTTCAGTACTTTGTAACATAGAAAAAAAGAATGTCTAAAACACTTGCCCAATTCATTTACAACACAGCAAGCACAAAATAAATATTTACAGTCATTTATAAATCTGTCTAATAATTTATAAACCCATCTCACACATGAAGTCATGATAAACCTGTACGACATCCGCTGTCTCAACTGTGTGCTTGTGTGTGTGCAGAAGGCTCAAAGGTGGCTTGTTTGGCATTAAAGTAACGTCTGACAAACCGTGAGTGACTTTACAGCAGAAAAACCCTTGGTTCTGATCACTGGAATGTAACTCTAGCCAATAAGTTCCATACTGAAGCAGATCAACGCGGTTTCTGTCCAGGAATTCAGGGGAGCTGCAGTGCGTAAATAAAGAAGTGATTTGGCTCACGTGAACGTTATTACACAACACCGATATTCAGATGACACAAAACTCGCCCCAAACATTATTGATGCGCAAGATTACATGCAGAAAACAACTTGTCAACGTGTGGGGAGGGAGCGAAGGTTGAACACATGCTGCTGGAAGTCAGCTGTGGTGTTTAAGTGCAACAGGTGAAAATGTTAATCTGGGTCAGTCCTGAAGAACGACCTTCTCCTGTATGCCTGATGTGTGAGAATGTTCTCCTGACTCCACCGATGCTCTGACTGTCTCCTGGTTTTGTGTTTACTCTGTTTGGCGAAGCGTGTCCCGCTTTGCAGGATCTCTGGGTCTCGGTTCGACGTGATTCAACCACCAACACGGCCGTCTGACTTCTGTTTCTGGGGGTGGAAGGTGCTCAGCAGGCTTCTAAGAAAATGCATCAAGCATCATTCGAAGTCGTCTTCATATTCGTATTCGTCCAGGTCCGGGTTGCAGTGCGGACTGGGGATCTCAAAGAAGTGTCTCTTTGTCAGACCGAGCTCAGTGGAGATGTGCTGCCCTAAAGGGCTCAGAGGATTATCATACCTGAACAGACACACAGAGAAAAGGATCGGTCAAATGGGACATTTTTCAGCCGTCCCAAAACAAAAATCACATGCCCGTATGAACATCAAAAGCTGAAGTGAGTTTAATTCAGCTTAAGTGTTGTCGGCTAAAATCGTTTCTTTTTCAGTTTACTGGAAGCTAATGAGGATTCAGCAATCTGAGTTTGACAATTCTGAAGGATATCTCCTATCCCCCCACTGCAACTTATATTACTGTTAGAAAAAACTCTTTAAAATACATAATTACACTGAATAAATACTGTGGATTTTGTACTCCTTCTCTTCCTTGTGAAACATGCTGGGCAGGGACTTTGCACCAGCCAGTTTGCACAAAAGGAATGATGATAGCGAGCAAAAACTCATTAAATACACATCTGAACATGTTGGTGTCATGTCAAGACAGATATGGAAAAATAGATGTTGAAAACAAAACATATTTTCAACAAAGTGTATGATTCAGTCAACCACATTCAAGGGTAAAACTGTGGTGAATGTGCCCAAGAATGACCATATTCAGAGCTTTGGGAAATACATTCGCCTTCTTGCTTCTTCCTGCTTGGATGAAATACAGAAAATATGCTAGTTAGCTTAGCATAGCACAAAGACAGGAAGCAGGAGAGAATAGCTGTATACAAGTAATCTGGTAGCAATTCTAAATAAACACATTTCTGTTCCAGGTCAAGAAATCAACGTTTTTATACTCTGATTAAAGCAAACGAGTCATAATGACTGAGCTTTTGAAGTGACTAGAAGAGGATTCTTGCTGCTAACAGGCTGCTGAGAATAACTTCATATTTATCAGCAGACGGGTCAATATATAATTGTGGGACTTTTTGTATCACAGTTGACATTTTTGCTGTTTTCAGGCCTAAAATCAACATGGCTTTCTATAACCAAACAACACATGGTATTTTTAGACAAAGATTCTTCTAAATATTATATATACAATTGAGTAAAACTGAAATTGAAAGTTATTTCTAAAGATATAGTAGTAAACCTGTTGACTACTTTATATTAAATAACTCAGAAAGCCTTGGAGTCTGGCCAGTCTTTTCTTCAGGAGGAAATGACATCATGTGGAGTAGGTCATGTGATCTGGAATTAACACACTTCCTAGAGAGGTGTTTTTGGAATGAGGAACTTAGTGGAAAGCGATTTCTCTGACACAGATAATAAATAAAATTTGATATTTTGCTGAAAAAAAATATCTGTCCTGATTATCTCAACTTAATAAAAAGAACACAATCCAAACTATTTCTGAATCAGCTCATTTTATTATTGTTTAGCTCATTAGAAGGTGGTTGGTATTAAATTTGGACGGTTAATTAGTTGACATTTTCGTGATATCCAGTAATTTTTTATAAATAAGTGATTGTTTCCATAATAAGTAATTATGGAATTTGTAAAGACATGATCATAATGAACATAAAAAAATATTTTTTTTACTTTTAATAAAAATGTGTGCAAGATATATCCCATGGACTTCAGAAGTCCCTCAGTTATAGATTGACCCATTCATGAATGACATCAATCCTTTCATCTATTTCTTACCAAGAAAGCTTAACAGTGTATTTCCCAAAATTCCGAACAACAACTTCAAGCCAGCGTGACTGGAAAAGACACAGGAGCACCACATGAAGGCTGAACAGAGATGGGTCAGGAGAGCAGGAAGGATAAAAACAGAAGCCGTCTGGTTCAGAAACAGACTCCCAGCTCTAAGATACGACCACGAACACATGACACTGTGCCGGCTGACAAAACACCTATCTGCTGTGGACAGTGAGCTCAGACCGGTGGGAGGTGGGTAGAGGCCAGGAGTGGGTTTAGGACTAGACCCGCCCAGAGAGGAGGAGGAGGAGGAGGAGGAGAACACTTAGTCTGAGCTGGAACCCTGAGTGTCTTACCTGTTCTGGTTAGCAGCGTGTCTTTAGAAGTCGGTGGTGTTCCTAAAATCACCACACAACATGCCTGTCAACAGCCTCATTTATCACCGACTCTCTCAGAGCTGCTGGAATTTATCCTCTCAGTAACGGGGACATGGAGCTCCGTCACCCTAATCTAAAGACCGTCACTCAGAAAACTGAAATCAGCTGATCTTACAACTATTTCAGCTATGGTTTCTATTCGTACGTGAACTTTTTAACAAACCCTCACTCTTGAACACACCCAAATGTCATAGTAATTTATCAAACTGTGTGTTTCCACATTTAATAACTGCATTAAATTGGCCCTACATCACTGATAATCATGAGAAATATTTCTAATTACATTAACACGATAGGCAAGGTCAGAATTTCTCAAACCTTTAAGAATGACACCTATAAGTTACTTTTATGTGCAATATTGCAATATTTTAATTTAAATAATATTGTAATTTATTCCCCTGGTTTAAGCAAATTTATGTCTTTTTTTTTAACACAGTACTTTGTTTACACTTACTTTTACACAGTACTTCTTATATTTCTTATACTTGTAGCATTTCTTATTTTAAATTCTCAGATTTAGATTTGTGTATTTATTCTTTTACTGTCTGTTGTTGTTGCAGGCACTGCTCTCTATACACTAAGTCTAATTCCTTGTGTGCACTCACTTGGTAATAAAGGCTTTCCTGATTCTGAAAAGTTATGAATACATTAAATAAGCAGCGTTAAATTACCACATGTATGCCTCAAGACAATCACAGATAAAGATTTCCCTTTTATCTCCCACTGTTCATACTGATAATTCTTCAAAATTGTCCAATTTAATTAAAAATTATTGTTTTCTAGTCACAACAGTATGAAATAAGTTTCTCTAGTAGCAATTACAGTGAAAATGAGTCCAATCTAACATTTTTATAATATATAAATAAGGTTAAAATGATAGGAAACTGTAACAACAAGTTTTATTCTTGTTTTTGTATCCCTGATAAAAAAAATACTTTCATTGCTTCAAATGCAAACAGTAGGTTAAACCCCCATACTATGAATTGTAATATTTCTTTAGCAATTAATCAAACTGAAAGAGATCTCTGAATTTGAAAAACAGAATTAAATTTAAAAGCTGTTTTAGCAGTTTGATAAATTCCAGTAAGGTCACACTTACGCATCATTACACTGGTCGTTGGCAGCCTCCTCAGCCACCAGGATGTCGTACTCCTCTGCAGCATATTTCTCCCAGTCTGAGACCTCCTGGCCGTCGGCCTCCACCTCCTTAAAAACACGACAAGTTACACGATCAGCTCGACCTCTGAGAGGAAAACAAACGCACGTCTGGTAACACAGGATCAAGATTTAACCTAACTCACCCTGATAACAGAGAAGGGATCCTTCTGCTCGTGCTCCAGGTACTTCTCGATGTTGAAGAAAGTGTCGAAGAAAACGTGGGACAACTTGCACCTCTTCAGGTCCCGCAGAGTGATCTTACCTGGAAAGGGATAAATCAGGTGTTTAAGTTTTCAAACACAGACTTAGAATGTGACAGAAAATTTATGGCTAGGACATTATTAAATTATTCCAGGGGGGTTAGGGTCTCACTACAAGGGTGTTAGCCTTCAGAACTGGCTTAGTATTGACAGCCCGGGTGTGACATCTACTAAATCACCTTCCTCATCGTGCGGTGTGGCTTGAGTTAAGGATGTGGTCAGTTCCCTTCTGATTAAACTACTGGAACCGTTTGGTCACAATATTTCAAACCAGGGCTGTAACTGATGATTGATTCATTTGTCTTTTCTTATATAAACATTCTTTCAAATTAAATTTTAACATTAATTTACGAAAGAAAAATACATTTTTCTTACAGTAGGAAGTAAGTTTGCCCTCAGAGTGGTGTACAGAGTATTAAAATCAACTCTACAACCAACTGATAAATTGCTATCCGGTACATAAAATGGACTGCTGTGATTTTGGTGTCTATTCAGCAGTAAAAAAAAATGCTAGTTTCTGCTTTTGATATAGTGGAAAAGAGGCTTTAACAGTGATATCATAGCATACTATTTTATGATCCTTGCAACATCTGCATCTACAGTTGGTCTTCATGTTCATATTCCTGTCAGAGACTTAAAAATCTCACCAGCAAAGTCATTAAACGTGAAATCTTTACTGTATTTTAAACTGTTAGAATCATACAAGCTGTACTGTCTTTCAACTGTTCAAGAAAACATCTAAAATACTCTGAGAAGACGTTGTTCCATCTCGTGTTACATGTCGTATTACACAGCTCCACTAGTGCGACATACCGCCAGGCCGCCTGAGGGTCACATTCTTGCTGTGGCCGTCAATACCGAACATGCTCGCCCGCACCATGAACTAGTATCTTCTAAACGACACAGTGTGAGAGCTAAGTGCTGGAGGGAATTGTTGACAGTGTGGATGACACCTGCAGCTGGGAGTGCACATCAGTCGGGCTCTTATCTGTGACTGTTCCCTCAGCTAGCGATCAATGATTCGGCCTGTAAAAATGTGTGCGTGCGTCCGCCGCTGTGATCGTGGACAAAGTGGAAGCTGTCGGACTCTCTGGTATGTGAACTTCTGACAGTGGAGAAACGTAAAACAGGTCTGACCTTCGACCTCAGGTTTGACAAGGTCAAGCATTTGGCAGAGGCAGTCCTCGAAGGGAAGGGGCTCGATGGCCATGGACTCCAGCTTTAGGCACTGCTCGTCGTAGAAGTACTCCAGCTCATACATGCTGAGCACCCCGTCACCATCCAGGTCCATACAGCGGAACCAGTACTCTATACTGGTGACAAAGTGAAGGGAGGCAGAGGTTAGCAAAGACATGAAAACTGTAAAGGACATGTAAAGTGGCTAAGTTAGGAGGCAGCCACAGATTACCCAGAAACTGAATCTGGAAAGCAACAATTTGTGATGCTTTAAGATCTGGACCTTAGTGGGCAATTAGAGTGATAGATCAGTCTAAGATGAGGTAAATACTGAAGAACAGCAGACGTAACTGCAGAAGACAAACTGATCAATCTCAGAGTAGAGCGTCCTAATTTAATCACTCCTGTTTCTATTTTATGTATTCCGTTATAGTCACCATTATCAATGAAGAAGTCTAATTATGAATGACAGGTTTCTTGCTATCACATGCTGTTAAAACATTAATGTATATCAGCCCCAAATATCGGTCATCTGCCTTTCTTTGATGACCAATAATCGGCCCATATTCGTTGATCCCTAGTTCAGATACCTGGTGTCGGTCTTCTTGTCCTCCTCAGAGATGAGGAACCAGACAAAATCAGCATAACTCAGCCTCCCCTCCTTATAAACACGTCTGTCCCTGATGGATTAAACCACAAAACCAGTATTAGAAACAGCCACTGAAGACAAGACGAGCATCATTTTAAACTCAATGACATCAACTTACCTTGTGACTGTTCCTGAGAATATTCTCTCAATCATCTTATGTGACATGGCTGGAAAACACACAGTAAAAAGGTTACTTACAATCCAGCCTCCTGGGGGAAAAATGTCTTTTCTCTCCAGGACAACAGCCCTCTCAGTTACTGTACAACTTTTTCACAACACATGTAATCCATTCTCACAGACTGTAAATCCAGAAAGGCGGGGGTTGGTGTTTTTTATCTTGACAATATCATAAATCCTCTGGCCATCATTCTGACCATATAGTGGTAGAAATTGCTCCAGACATGGCGTCATTGGAGCAGAGTATATATGCTGCTCTCTTATTGATCTTGTGTCTCATTTCCCCTGCCTCACTCTCAGACCATCAACCAGAAACATGTGGTGTGGAGTGTGAGGAGAGGAAGCGTCAAAGACAAATCTTTTTCCTGGCTACGTGTTTGTGTTTGAGGAGTAAACCTGCTTGAAATAGCATTTACAAATGCCTGTTATTGTTACATAGAATTTCAGCCTACTGACTGTGCTGCAAAGTGACAGAAAGATTTAGGGAAGCATTTGTTAAGTTCAAAATCAGGGACTCTTTTGCATGCATTTTTCAACCATGCATGCTAACATGATGCTAAAATAAATGCAAGCAACAAACAAAGACTTCTGAAGGTGAGAGGTGTTTGGTACCTTGGTCATTGTGCCGTGCCAGGTCTTTCTGGTCGATGTAGAGGTCATGGTCAGTGTCCAGCTCCCAGAACTTGCAGTAGATAACATAGAAATGCTCATAGGAGAAGAACTCTGTAAGCTGGTTCACATCCTCTTCCTGCTCCAGCAACGCCACATTCTGGTAAGCAGGAAAAAGTTAGAAGTACAAAATTATTTCACTCTAATCATTAATTAGGTGTAAATAATTAACCAAAAGGTTAGACATTTAGAATGAATATAAACTGAGACTTCTTAGTTTAACTTTCCCTTGCTGTAGTTGTGTGCAGTTTTTTTTTTTTTGCCAGTGAGGAATCACACCAACATTAATTTCTGGATGGTGGTTTTGATCATTTGGTGAAATTGTTTGTCTTATTTACAACATGTTTGGTCATCTGACTGCTTGTGCTTTTTGATCAACACAGTCAGAACAGATAGAAATGAATACAAAAATAAGATTGAAGGTAATTTGGCAATAACAAGATTGTTTCCTTCAGGAGATTTAGCAAGCAAAGTGGGAGGTTAGCATTAGTTTAGCATAGTAGTAAGCATTAGGCTTTTTATCAAACTCTCCGTATGTGTTCCTAAAGAATGTTTATACTAAATTTTTTGTTCAAATTAAAATACAGAGCATTTAACCTTAAAATCTGCAATTTTAAAAAGATAATTAAATACCTTTTAGACATCTGAAGACTTAATGAGGAAAGTAGCTATTATGCATATCAGTGCAAATGGAAAGACGACACAGAATGTAAAGGTTTACCTGAAGAAAGTTACTTTTCCTGAGCTCAGAACATGATATTTTTCCAGTCCATGACCGGTTCACATTGTAAAATATCCTTTGAATCACCTGAAAACAATAATAAAATAAGCAAACGTCCATCAATGCCATTTTTCTATGTCTACTACTTGTAAAGTGCAGTTGTGTGTTACTGTAATATACCGTTGTGATGTATCGTGAGTGAAAGTCCGGTGCCTCTTTTAGAAAGGCCAGGCCCGCGTGTGAGTTCACCACATCCTGAAAACATAAAGTAAAGTCAGCTCACTTTGTCTTTGCTCCACATCTGCTTCATTTCCATAACAAAACGGACAAACACAAACGTTAAAGACAAACTCAATGACATGCTACGCCTGCTACGCTAACAAATACACAAGTTCAGTTCAAGGCTGTAGTTACTTTCAGAGACGAGTTAAAACGGCAAACCACATCTGTCTCTCTTTTCTGGTAAACAGAACACATGACTTTCAAAGCAGGAATATGAATGCATACTGATTCAAACATCAGAAGTTGCCAGTGTCCATCTCCATTACTCTGTCATGCCATATGCTTTATGAATTGTGCAAAGTGAAGAAAAAGCTCCGGGCCGTATTGGGAGAGGCCATCCAACTTAAACGCTTCTTTGAAATCACAAATCACTGGGCCAACTGGTTTTGGGAAGAGCTTAAACCGTTTTGATTTGCCAAAGTGGTGGGAGGGCCCAGAAAAAAAGAAGAAGAAAAGATGTTTGCTGGTGACTGCTGCTAAACTCGCCTCCATCATGCCATAAAGTCACAGGGAGTGTGCTGCATTCCGAATAAACGGAGGCTATATTCTTGCCATGAAACTCCTTCACGTCTTTTCTTTATTCCATCGCCCTTCCTTCTACCGGGGGAAAGAATTGTTGACATAAATGCGAAGGCGGCAATGAAATTAAAAGGTCTTATTTCAGGGCAGCCGTTGTGCCTCTTTGACTCTTACTGTGAGAAATTAAATCATAGAGAAACACATAAATCACAGGGCACAGGAAACAGGCGGGGACAGTCAAATCTACTCCACTGCAATCCGCCTTTCATTCATCAAAACAGTCAAAGGCGATTCGCCGAGTGGAACCATACAAATTAAACAGCGTGTGCCACAAGGCATCTCTGCTGGTATGCTAACGGGTGTTCGGCTCAGACCGGCCGCTCCTGCCAGCATGAAAATGAATCAGGTGTAGGGTGGAGCCGGTGTGGCGCACCAACAGCTTGTCAGATGGAATGAGAATACAAATAGCCACCGCAGCGGGTCCACATGCTAAGAATTTCTGAACGCTCAATTAAACCTGTCTTACAAAACAAATAATTGAACCATGAGTGCGTGTTTTCTGGGATTAAATGGTACTATCATGTGTTTATGACATGAGACACGTTTTCACCTCCACTTCCCCCCCGCTAAAAACTACTGAGCTTTAACCCTCGTGCTGTCTTAACATCCTGTACACTTCCCTTGTCCTAAGGGTCAAAAGTGACCCACCTACACTGAGCCTCTAAAATAAAGCAGTTTAAGTGAATTTTAAACCAGAAATCTATTTTCCATGAAGAACCAACCTGTCGTGCATCACACACTTTGTGAATGTCTAGATTTTCCCTCTTCAGAGGGCAGAAAGACTGTGTTTAATTAGTGGACATCACTTGTTTTTATTGCATCTTAGATTTTATAACAGTTTTCTTTACTAAAATAGATTTTTATTATCACTATTATCATTAGTAAAGGTGCTGCGTAGGTGTAAACATCTTGTTTAGCAAGAGACAGTACTTGTATATCCTAAGAAGGCACTCAAAATGTGCAGAAAGTAGCTTTAAATACATTTTTGGAAGGGAAACAGCAGTGCACATGAAAGTTGAAGTTGTTCTAAGATCAATCAGTAGCATACATAATCTCAATTTCTCAGTGCGTGTGTGTCTGTGTGCACATGTGTTTGTGTGGTTTTAGAGGTGTGTGAGGTGGAAGCGTTTAGTCCACTGTGACTGATTTTAACTTCAGGATCAAAAATGATCCTAAGATAATCTTTGAATGATGTTAACCTATAGCTTTGATAAAAATATTAACAAAGACAGTGTTCCACTTTTTCTACTGCTGGAGTCACTTTAGGAAAAGTCATTGAATTTCAAGTTGAAAAAGGGTAATTTCGGGGTTTTTCTCTGCTATTAAACATAGTGGCCGGGTAATTTTTGACCCGGTGACAACACAAGGGTTAATACTGGGTCAGAGGAATCTCCCCTCAGCATATTCTTCTGCACTATATACGAGCTTACAGTAACATCCCTGAATCAGACCTCCGCCACATGAAAAAGCACTGCCTCAGCAGGGCAGACCAAAAATTAAGTCCAGTTCGCACCACCCAGGCCAGTCCAATTTTGCCATCCCACACTGCCAAGTTCAGCCCTCTCCCTGGGTGAGCTGTAGCCAGTACCTGCAGGAATGGAATAAAGTCGTCTTGTTCCAGGTAATTACAGCCAGGCTTGGCCAAGAGGTGCACAAATTTAGAAGCGTCATCGTGACAGGTCTGCAGAGTTCTGGAGGAGAAAAGAGAGAACAGATGGTTGCAAGGTTACTCCCACTTTTGGCTATTATGTTTTCTCTATCCTTTTTATCATTCTTTCAAGAGCACAAGTTTCAGATTGTTCCAATAAAAATTGCAAGTGCAGGTATAATACATTCTGAAATTAGGATTCTGAATCGCTGCCGGGTGATTATAAGTGTGCAGTGTTATGGTCGCAATGCAAAAATAATGCAGGCGTCTGTTGTGGCCTCTCGTCTAAGAATGGCTCAGTCATGAACTCAAGTCAAAGGCCAGGTCTGTCCGGTTCTCTGGAGGCTCACACATTAATACAAGAGCATGCCTTTTGCACACAACAGCATTCAACACACGGCCACCATTATAAGAGCCCAGTGGTATTCCTTTCAGTTTCAGGCAGAAAGGCGCTGAATGGATGTTTTCATTTATATACTGTATGTGCACAGCGACTTCCCCCTTGTGGTGTTTATGAGGGCAATGATTACTGTTAAAGAATGAAAAGGAAAATGTCATAATAGAAGAGAGCTGCATGCAGTGGCTGTGATCCCAAGCGAGTGGCCATCATTGTTCAGAGGAGATTGTATGAGCCATTTGGCTGTGAGTGAATGCACCAGTGGTCTAGAGAGAATAAGAGCAGCTATTGTCTTACTTTCTCCACATAGCCACAAACTTGTGAACGGACACGAAGCCCGTCCTGTCGCCTCCAGCTGAGCAGAACAATGGCACTTTCCAATAGAGGGGACACTCGCAGGCCTAAGGAGGCAGGAGAAAGGGGGCAGTGTAGAGATGGGAGAAAACATTAAAAAAGAACTTCTTAAATACATGTGACCATTAATGCAGGAAAGAAAAGCACCAAGACACATAATGCTGTTTGGTAGAAAAGCAGTGTTGCATCATTTGCTGTCATTGCTCTCTTCACTTCAGTTCCCCTCGGGCCATCGCTCACATTCCTCAGGGACACGGAACTAATATTTTCCATGGGGATTTAAAATTAGCAAACATTCGTAAAGTCAGGCGCTAAATGGCACAAGTGAAAATACTCCACTGGGTGGCGGTTGAACCTCCACGCTACAAATCACATTCTCACCTTGGCAACCTGCCCCATGTCCTCAATGGTGGCCCTTTCATTTGGGAATTGGGAAAATATTTTCTCAATTTTGGAAATGAGGTTGTCGATGTTGAGGTTGGCTCGGGGCCGGCCCTGTGGGAAGTAAAACTTGGGAATGCTTTCACTCAGTGCTGTGGTGACTGGCTCCTCCGTCCTCACCTGGGCCTGAGACAAAACCAGACAAACAAACCGTTATCCACTGATGCTAGCAAATGCTAGTATTCCAGCATGAGTTAGCCGTAACACAAGCCCTACACTGCTAGTGCTCATGTAGCCATACCTGAGCAAGCGTAATCATTATCCATTTATATGTAATAGATACCCCATGTGACTGACAGTCCCCTATATTAGACAGTTACTCTATAGTAGACTTCAAATTAAAATACAGCATTTCACACTAATATGCAAAGTACAGCTTGGCAAGTCACTTCAGTTTGTTGTTAAAACCTGAGATTGATCTAGCAATGTTTGCAACTTGTTAACGTAATTTAATGATCAAATTATGTTTAAAAGAATCTGAATTTTAAGGCTATACAAACCTAATAGCAGACTGGACTTCATGGCAATCTACAGTGAGTGCTACACTATTTTTACATGATAAAACAAAATTATCTTAACTAAGTCAATCATTTGGTCTTTAGGGCAATCTAACACATTAAAGCTTGTGTATGCATATGGTTTGAACACTATATTGTGGCTTTACACAAGATATATATAGATATAGCAACAAAAGACAGTCACAAAATTTGAGTTACTCATGCTTAGAGATGTTATAAAAAGTGTGTTATTAGTGATTTCCACTTAATGAAAAATATAAATACTTAAATCTACAAATCTGTTAACATGATTCTATAGTATATGTTCAAAATTAGTGTAGTTACTAATCTTGTAATAGTTACAAGGTTTTAATACAATCCCTTATTCCTGCACTTATCTATAAAAGGATAATAGTAGCAAATAAATCAATAACTTAGCCTTTTCACAGCAGACATTTTAACTTGGCACAGCAGAACATGCACATATTAATAACTAAATAAAATATAATTAAATAAATACAATTATTGATGGGTCATTCAAGTTTACAATGCCAGGATTTTCAAACTGATAAGTCTAAATTAAACACCAGCTTTATTAAAAATATTAATTAAACCTAAACCTCAGCTATGTCTGTAATGGAGGGAAGCCCCAATAAAGAACTAAATAATTGCAGTGTTATGATGCAAGAATGCGTGTGCCTCAAAAACAAAGCAACAGAGCAGATAAAAGAGCCGTCTTGGCTAGAACTGAGCAGCATACCTGATTACTGGCAAACAGTAGTTGTCAATTACAGCCCTAGAGACACAATTAAGGCAGGCATGTTCTGTATGTACACTATGTGCTAAGTGTGAACTTCAGACAAGAGTAGGAATGTACTTTCTGAAGTTGGATTCATTTTTGCATGGATGCCCTAAATATTTGTAGAAGCTCCCTGTTTAAATCTAGCTAACTCTAATAGGTGTTTCTGGAAAGTGCTTAGTACACTTTTACATGGCACATACTCCTGAGTAATATAGAAGCCATTATATATGTCACAGCCTGGATACATCTGTGTTTTGTTCTAATAGCAACTATGACCTCAGCAGAAAATAGATTTGTATGTGAGGGCTCAGCAGCATGAGCTATTATGGTCCATAATCATCCCTCTATTTATTTAAACCTTGTTTAACCATGGAGAGATGTGTGTATCGTCACAGTGGAAACCGGTGTAATCTTTACTCTAATTCTAACAACAATGGCATCTTGTAACACTGGGCACAGGCCTTAGTTTCACAATGAATCACACTCCCACCAGTATGATTCACCACACTAACAGCTGATATACTATAAAGAAAAACTCATTCATTGATAAAATCTCCTCTCGGTAACTTGCTGATTGTTGTAGAAAACATGAACCAGTGATAATATTTTCATAGTTATGCACATATAAAGTCATAATACGCTAGGAGCCAAATGAGTTGTTATGCTGCATATCAGCCAGTTACTAAAAACAGCAGGAGCACAACATGCTTTGCACTCAGTCATCATCTCATAGCCAAGGACTATTTACATGACTCAAGAATTTGCTAACTGAATCATTCTGTGTGGCCTTTAATAATCACATAAACACACCTACAGTGCTCTGCTAAGACACAAAAATGATCATCTTGGTGTTTGTTTTGGTGCAACACTTTCCACCCACTGTTCATTTGACCACCCCTACATATAACATCATGTCTGCAACAATAAAACTTTCAAAACTATTGTAATTATGGAGTCAGACGTAATGGCAGTAAATTTTTCCATGTAAATTTGTACATGTACGAGTGACAACACTGTCTGAAAACATTTTGCTGTTTTGTGTCAGCAGTAAGCTGCTCATTTTAACCTGATAAATGATAAATGCTGCTGAGCCTAAGCTCTTCTGCCCTGTGTGTTGGTGTCTGCCATGGCTATAAAAGGACATAAACATCTCCTGTTGCCCAGCCCTGCACTGTCCCCTCTCTCTCACTTCATGCTCACCACTAGCAGAGCTCTTGAGCACAACTGCTAAGCCACATGACATTTTGCACATTCACAATGATGTGCTCTGAAAGAGGACAGCAAAGCGGCTGAGCACAAC
Organism: Amphiprion ocellaris; assembly: GCF_022539595.1. NCBI lineage: Eukaryota > Metazoa > Chordata > Actinopteri > Pomacentridae > Amphiprion > Amphiprion ocellaris. Next base: position 3,924,156 of record NC_072776.1, on the reverse strand, counting down.
ATACCACCTAAGAAGAAGCATTATCTGGTAACCAAAGCTCACACCTCATATATCTTTGTATAGGTGAAGACTATCTTTGTCCCCAAACAACGGCAAAAGTAATTCACTTACAAAAGTGCAAGTGATTACACAACAATCAGATTTTACACACCATATTAGTGTGTGGCAGTTGTTTGATGAAACTTTTAAATATGGCAGTAGAAATTAATATAGCTGCTAATTTGTTGTCATTTGTCCAAACAATTAGTGTACTTTAACAGTAATTGTACCGCAATGCAATCTGAATACCGAGACATGAAGCCCACAAATACCAGTCCACATTAATAGACTTGCTGCCTGGCTGACAGGCCAGCAAAGCCTCCGTGTTAGAGTGTACACTCATACAAACACCTGCCTGTCCTTGTTGGAAGGCTCTGAGCCTTTTCTTGAACCGAGAGGGCAGAACAAAGTCACATCCACGTGCCAGCAGGGCTAGCTCCTTCCTCAGGTCAGGGTCCTGACGCAGAGACAGCTCCCTCATCCTCATCCTCGCTCCAGACAGGATGGGGTGAACATATACACAAACACAACACTCAATCCAGCGTTATCCTCTCGACCGCGCAGATCACTTGCAGTCAGCACTGTAAGCAGAAGGCAGTGGAAGTCCTCTGTGTGTATGTCCCTGTGATTGTCCTCTGTCAGAGTGGAGCCTCTTAATGCAAGGGAGCAGCTGCTACTGTGACTCTCTCTCCCATTCCAGATCTGGTCGCACAATCTCAGCTCAGCCTGCCGCTCTGTCCCAGTCTCTACCCAACATACACACACATGTACTGCAGGGTCAGGGAGCCCTTGCCTCAAAGCTGCTGGGGAGATAAGGAGTGACTGGGTGCATGTGTGTGGCTGTCACTTACTGTATGTGTGGGAGGGAGGGGTGTGTGCAATGGATCTGCCCTTTCCAGTTTGCATTCCTCAGTGCTCGTGGAAGGTTATGTAAAGAGATGGACCTGTTGTTGAGGCTTGCAGCAGCCACAGAGTTCAGTTGAAGGATGCACCTCCGTACCATGACGGCACACTGCTCATGTTGGGTGAGTTTCCTTCTGAGAAGCTCCCACACAACAAAATACTTCAGAGAAATTTGGCCTGTGATATGAGCCCTGAAAAATAGACTTCCTTCCTTTGGACAAGACGTGCAGATGCTAATGAGAAAATTCCCAATAAAACCCTTTAAGGGATGGAAGCTGCATATTGCTTCTACCTAAATCTGTAAATCTGCCAACAGGTATAACTGACAAAACTAACTAATGAAGCATAGAGACATAAAGAGAATAACCAAGGTATGACTATTTAGATAACAAGAGTGTAGGTCAACATAACTACAAGACATACATATTTTCAGCTTCTCTGCATCCTATCTTATGGTGGTCTTTGTTTTGCCTTCCCTTAGCAAGCTTGGGCTGCCAGCCATTCCACGTCTTATTATAGTTGATGGGCAATAGAGGGGGGAACGGGACATGTCAAATTCAAAGACTGATGACCGAACCAGTCTGCACCTATTAAAAGCATCACCAAGCACTGTTTGGCCAATCTAAGAAACTGGAGCTGGAGAAACAAGAGTGTATCTTTAGTCCTCAAACAAACATTCACTTCCGGTTGCTGCTATCCCTGAATGAAGGCAATTACATCAATTCTCTGTAAAAACTCTGATCTAACAGCTCGGGAGTTGCCTTCACTGCATGGACGGTGCATAGAAAAAGGCCTAATTGAAGAAAAATGGCACAGTGATGTCCACATTAGAGGACTATGTAAATAAACTCATCTCTGTTAATGTCACTATTGTATACAGACACTAAAAGCACACTCACGGTATTTTTAGATGACAGGATCACCAAGTCCACAGTTTCCACTGGTTTCTGCTCAAACCCAGTTCCTGTTGTCCTCCACACAGGACACTGCACATGCTTGATAAGCTGTTTGTATGAAGGCTTTTCACATTGCCTGCCTTTTGTTCATGCTCATCAATTCAAACAAAACATGGAAAGGAAAGCACAAAGGCCAAAAAAACTGGTGGGGGACATGAAACTATCAACTCAAATGTACTGTTCAGTCCATTTTTGTGTTTGAGTCCTAGACTATATATACATAGTCTATGGTTTGAGCAAACAAAATCTGAAGTCTGTTCCATAAACAGAGGCATCACAGCGCAGCAGGGATAACAATGTGTTGTTTTACACACATAAAAATAGCCCCATTAGTGTTTTGAAATACAGACACATGGCGAAAACAGCAGTGACAGTGCACTGGTTCTCAATATATAATCTTCCTACAGGATTGTGGGAATCATGTGCTTTTTAAATAACCAGAATGGACAGGATCCAACGAGCATTATCACTAAGCAAATCATCTTAGAGCCATTACAGGCAGGGTGGCCAAACAATAATCACCCTCAGAGGCAACTCTCAGTAAGACAAGCTGCTAAAGTACTATTTCCATAGTCTGATGGGTCACTGTGGCAAACAGAAAAACAGGCTGACCCTGCAATGTGTCTAATCTGTGAACTGCTAAATCTGATTTGTACACAAACATGTGTCCAGTCATGTTCATCTCATTGCGTAACAGATGAAATTATGAAACACGCTGTTTGGAGTTAGTGACCATTGACAGGTCTGGATGTTACAATTCCACGCACTCTTTTTTTAGGCTGCATTTCCCTTCAGGTTCAGGTGACATGGTATTCAAAGACTGTTACAAAACTGTCACATTCAAGTGACATGCAGCACAAACAAACAACCAAGTAACTAAAAATACATTAAAGCAGGGTGGGGCACAAACCAATCAAATCACCCCTTCCCCAAACAATCAATACAAGTGTAAATGGTGTCCCACAAATTCTATGTTCTATTGGCTTCAGTATTGGCTTTACTAACACGATTCAATCAGCGAGGCTAGCGTTACATCCCAACAGAGGAAGTTCAAACCCTCTCACAACCCTTTAAGTAGAGCCACAGCTGGCTCTTAGCATGAGTACAGAACCAATGCTGGGGTGAAATCCAGAAAGCTCCAGCTCAAGCCACCACAATTGGATGTCTGAGACAGGGATTTGGGATAAATGTGAATGTGTGCCAAAAATAGGCCCGATTGACCGATAACACGGTGGGCTCATTGACTGACAACATATTGGTCTCGGGGGAGGCCAAAAAGTAGAACATGATGTGAGCCGATCAGCTAGCTTACATAAGAGTAATAATGCAATGGTGGAGTTCAACTCATAAATGTTTGGTGAAAAGTCTATGTAGCCTACACGACTTCAGAAGTGGAGCAAAGGCTCTAGAGCACTAAAGAAGGCAGCTGCAGATAAGAAGTCATAGTACACAGGGGCCCCTATGCTTATGCAACAGTGTAATATAAGTGTAAGGTTTATACTTAAAGCAACTGATTATTAAAGGCAGCAGCTTCTGATCTATTCTTCTGACTTCCCCAGACAATATTTCTACAATGATAAGATGCAATTTAGCAATTTCACTTCATGTTAACGCTGCCTTTTCCCAATGTATGTATTTAATGCCCTAAAAATTACACATACAGACTCAAAACAAAACTACATTTTGCTTAAATTTGACAAATTTAGAAGATTCCATAGCGTTTAAGAGTTATTCCTTTAAAGCACATTTCTTTCTTTATTTACGACCTTACTTATTGCATTAATAGAACATCCATGCACAGAAGTCCTAGATGAAGTCCTAGGTGAAAGCCACAGTTTGCAATCGTACACTTTGGACTCACAAGTGACTGAGATTCCAAAATAAAAGCACTTGCGGGAAACAGTTTAACACCAGGTTCTCTCTGACAGGTCAGGCAACTGATAACGTGACCCCAGAGCCCCTGCTTCAAATAGCTCCTATGTTACTGAGCACAACCAAGCATGTTATAAAAAGACATCTAAAGGAATTGGTCATCCTAAATGCAGCTAAAAAGAGCAGAATTTAAAAAAAAAAAAAAAAAAAAAAACTCAAAGAAAACTCATATTTACTGCTCTACATTTCATACTATTGGATGTTTCTGTGTGACCTATTGCACTCACAACACAGAGGGAATTACACAACAGACCTTAAAGCCAAAGCATGGAGAGCTGATCTTTACTGTACATAGTGTAAATAAAAGATCTGCGACCACATATCCTAACAATGAGCAGCATCTCATAGAAGCAGTTTCAAACTAAATTACACAGAGGATGAATGTGCTGCCACACCTCATCTCACTGGCAGAGTTCCGGGTATCTAATGCCAACACAAGGGAACCAAGGCTATCTATATCAGCGTCTGATGTCAAAGTCAGACCAGCTGTTCCGGGCTGCATCAGTGTGACATAAATCGAATTTTTGAATAATCCTTTGAAGAATGCATCTGTATGCAGGAATTCGTTTTGTTGTCTTAAAATAGAAATATTACATTTATACAACCTCACAATCCCCTTAATATTGAGTGACACAGAGTAGCCACATGCCATGACACATCAGAGCAGAACACACACACACACTATCCAGCAGATGCTTTGTATTAATCTGAGGAGAGAAGGGGGCTAAGGTCAGCGAGAGGAATGATGTGGAAAAATTACATACATCTGACAACCCTCCTATTTTACCGTCACAAGGCCTCGTGATAAACAAACAGGACAGAATCTTGGGAAAGATTTAAAGCCAACTGATCACTTTAATCAGAAAAACTACATATGCAACCTAAAATTCCTCTTTGTGGTAGATCATTTCATCTATAAATTATTTTTCATCAATTCACAAAAGGCCTCGGTTAGACCAACATAATACTAGCAAACAGAAGATGAAAAATTGGATGTTTAACTTTGATGTGTTGTGGTTCTCTGCGATTACTAGAACAGAAGGGAGTATGAACAATTTAATCTACATTTTACACTGCATTACATTTTTATTATGTGAGCTGGTGTTCTCTATTTTGGAGTCTTTGTAGTATTGACTGCAAATGTATTCTACTTTCTAACAATTTGTAAACCCATGCTTACAAGCCCTTGTGGCAACTTGTTAGTCCATGCTTAAGTATAGTTACATACATAGCACAGTAATAATGACCATTGCCATCATCTCGACATAAAACCGGAATGTCTTGCTGACTCTAACATTACGTGTAGTGCTTCTGCTGCTGGTGTTTCAGCCAGAAAGAGAACAGATGTCGCACCGGTGGCTACTTGAATGTCGCCTCATGCCCATCTTTAGCATGTCAACAGCATGTAGAAGGCGGAGTCTGGAGGAGCATGTGCCCCCAGCTGTCTGGCTGTCTCACTGTCATCACACTCACTCATGTCCACAGTCTACAGCTAGCCCGTGCTTTCACGTTGCACTTCTCATCTTTACATAGTGCGAGTCCTTGAGAAGACATACAAACATTTAGAGCCCTTTAATTGTTTTGTGCAGCTGTAATTTCTCTCTTTATTAAATAAATAATATATATACTATGTACCTCTGGAGACCTCTTCTACAGCATAGTTAGATCTACAACACACAGGTTAAAAAAGTTACCAGAGTGCCAGGCATAGGCTTGCTTCACTCCCACCTCTCATGCCACACTAATTTGTGGGTAAGGCTTGCATATTTGGAAAATATTTGTCTAATATCACTAACTATGCCTACAGACATGAAGACTCCACTATGATAGTGCAGACTGGACAGGCTCTCTGTGCCTTAGATACTGTAGGCTACTCAGCAGCCTCTTGTGGTCAGTCAGGGAAAATAAAGATCCCAAAGGATACATTAGTGCCATGGTTTTCAAACTTAGGGGCAGGCCCTCCTAGGGGGACATGGGAGTGAAAAAATGGAGTGAAATTATCTTAAATGAAGATGATTTATTTAGAAAAAACAAACAACAGTCTCCTGAGGCTATTGTGCTAAGCTTAGTTCACAAAAATTGAACCATTATTAATTAGTTTATTCCCCCATCTCTGTCCTAGCGGTTGAGCTGGAGTCTGTATTGGAAGTGTCACAGAGGACGATGCTGAGGAAACTGCTCAGCATCATGGACAGCACCTCCTGCCCCCTGCATGCCATACTGATGACCTGTCTCAGTTAACATACTCAGTGGTTATAAAATCAGTTTTACAAACATGGAATTCATTTCAGGCTGCTATTTTATATGGCATTACACAGCAGAGATGTACGCATAAGTCTGTACAAAAGGTCAAATAAAGAGGTAAACAAGAACTGTACTAGAGCTAGAGTGCTAAATTGGTAAGGCAGATAAGTTGCAACACAGACATGGCAAATAAACTTAGATGCAATGCTGAGACTGGGTCACCGTTATTATAGTTTGTGGACCAGAGAGCAGTAAGTGCAAAATGTAATGCTGTTTTTTTCCCCTCAATGTTTAATATCAGTATTAATCTCAAAAATGTACGAGCAAGTCTATAAAATGTGCGGGGCATTAAAACACAGCATAATTTACAAGCATGTCATGTATTTAAATGGATTAAACTATGATTCACAAACAAAACATTAATGTAATTGCTAAGTGCACCTGAGGTTGAAGCGCTAATACCTGGCATGAAACAAATACAGGGCTTACTGAAACAACAAATGTGCAACACACCCTTATGTCACGAGTACCTCAGGTAGTTCCAAGAAGAATACTAAGACAAGAGGACACACCTTGTTGTTTACACTGTTACCAGCAACCTGAGATGAAGTGCTATGGCATGATAAGATGTTAAGGAATGATGATCAGTCGGTTTATCAACTTTATAACTTACTGTTTGAATCGATTATTTACCTTCTTTGTGCTGACAGACCTCCGTAGCACCCTGCCATTGGGTCCTGCCACTCTGGTGTTACTGCTGCTGCGAGAGGGCAGGGTGCTGGCAGATGGGGGGCTGGAGGCAATGCTGAGGGGAGCATGCTTCTTCTCTGCCAGGTTCTTCTGGGATGCTACATTGTTGTTCTCGTTGAATCCCAGTGACCTTTTATCCGGGGAGTCCTTGGAGTTCAAATCAACATGCTGTCCACTTTTGATCACATCAAGATAATCTTGGAGTAGTGACTGAGTTGCAGGATCGCTCAACCAGTTGAGGAACAACTCATCCACCTTCATTTTAAGGACCGGCTGGAGAACTTGTGGTGACGGCATTTTGCTGTATGTTGTTTTACTTGCTCCTATGACGAGGAAACCTGTGTAGAAATAAATCAACATTACTGTCACACCACACCTCTCTGGTTGTAAACATCCAAAACAGCATCCATTAATGAGGCGACACTGTTATAGTTAGCTGGGTTACTATAAAAACAGCGGCTGTTTGACAGAAAAAAAAATGAGCTTTAGCTTGGTGTCGGTGTTCCAGTTCAACTGGTGATATATATAAATATATATATATATATATATATATATATTTTTTTTTTAATTTATTTATTTATTTATTTATTTTTTTTTTTTAAAGTAAGTAAAGGGATTCGATCTGGTCAAAACAAACAATGGTTTATTCGCTCTACACAGTGAGCCATGAGCACCTATTGGATGTATTGAAGTAGACTACAGTCACATTTGAACATTACAGCTACAGATATTCCTGTTGGACTCTGAAGATACTGTGCTGCCATATTTGTATATTTAGCCTACATGTACTCTAAGGTGGATTAGGAGCATGTCATTAAATCAGATACTGTCAAACACCACAATTCACTCTAGTCTTCCTCTGTAACATCTTTAAATGTATCTTCTGCCATTTCTAAACTTGCCAGGGTGTTTGGGAAGACACAAATCACACAAATATATTGTTTGTTTTGACCAGGTCGGATCCCTTTACTTCCTTTTAAAAAAAAAATATTGTCAGCGGTTAAAGTGCTCTGAAATGACGGTTAGGACGTGGATAACTGAACGAGTTTTTATTGTTTTCTGAGTGACTAGTTTAAACAACGTGGTCTCAGTTTGTTCCGATGCGTTTTAGCAAATCAAGCTGATGTTATGCAGCGTGTTGTTCTGATGGGAGACTGCTGAGGGTCTGAGTGTTTCTGAGAACAAACCCGAGTTAAACCTGAAGTTCTGCTCTGGATCTGTTCCACTGAACACACAAACTAACACACAACACAGCAGTGGACGTGTTTCTATGTTGTGGGGTTTCTTTGTGAGACAATAAATAGTTTTGTGACTCGTTCTTAACCAGGCAGCCTGTGTTAAGTTGTGACTATCCCCAGTTGACATGGGCGTGTTTCCTGAACAATCACCAGGTGTTAAACACCTGACAGAATGACAGTGATCTATATGGATGAAGCAGAATGCTTGTTGAGCTGGTCGGTAGCATAATGAGTAAAACGGTGGTCTTGTAATTTTATCGCTGGATTACGTGGTTTCGAATCCTCTCACCGTACTTGAAAAATACGTGTTTTTTATTTCGGCCCGCACATTTCTTTTTACTGTCTGTAGATGATATTTACATGGATACACACTTTATTAAGTAGTGATGCCGACGTTTTTCGATGAGGTCTTCTTTATCTGGTATCTTTATTTCACGTAAATCCAGGTCTGATCGTGACGAATCTGCGGACGAAACATCTGGAGACGGAAACTATCGCCAGTTAACCTGATCACCAGTTAAACTGGAACACCGCCATTGCTTTTATTACACAACAAACACTAACATTATTGAATTTTAGCGCGAACCGTCAATACGTTGGCCCACAGGCGAAAGTAATAGTGAACCCATATCGACCTGAGTAATATTACTAGCTATTTTAACCTAACAGCTACGAACACAGCTGGGCAAAGTCAGTATTTAGTTAGCCAACATCACTTACAACTGCCTCGTAATGGAGAAAAGTGTTGAGCAGTTGGTATAGTTGGTGTTCCAGCCAGCTAAAAACTACAAGCTACGGTAGCCTTAGCAAGCTAGCGCTAACCGGCTAACTAATGTACCAACCTCGCTGTGAATTGATGGACAAATCCAAAAGCGTTGACTCTGCATTACTTTTCCTCCATAAGCGACGCTGCTAAACGCATGTTTAGCAAACTGTGAAGCACAAGAGTAACGCTACGGCTCCGGTGTTCATACATTTGGATAAAAGCCGAGCGGACAAGCGCAACTTTCCACTCTCGCGTTCCCCTGGTAACCACACGGCGATATCGCGAGATTTCCCCTAGGGTCTGTGAAGTCACCCCAACAGTTTTCCCTGCAGGAGGTGCACACCTGGAGGGTCAAAATGTTTGAGAAGCACAGACAAATTTCCCCAACTATCGTTTCTTCTACTGTGTTATATCGTGCTTCGCTTATCCCCATCCCAAAATCCGGTAGTCGACGACTGAAGAAGTATTTAAGGCGTCAAAATTTACCAAAGTTGCAGTGCACCCAAATAAGGCCTTACACCTGGAATCTCACCTGGAAGTTGGTAAGTAATATCGACAACATGTCCTCAAAGACGTGATATTTATTTATTTATTTATTTATTTGAATGTATTAATCAAACAATCTTGACTTCTGCGTTTTTTATAAGTCTATTGGATTTTATGTCGAATTTTTACCTATATATAAAGTAGTAGACCACCTAAATGCGCATTAGGGCTTAGCTTAGTCCAGCAGTCCTCGCCTGTTAACCTGACAATTCCCCGATTTTAAAGTTATCTCAGAGTAAAATGAAGACAAAATGTAAGACTGCACATAGCTACACTAAACACTGAAATATACTTTACTGTGTAATATGTTTTTTTATGTTTTCAGTGCATTCAAATGGCGTTAAATGAAATGTTTGAATGTTTTGTATGTGCTTCACTTTTAGAGTCTTAGTTATTATAATTTTACTAGTTCCTTTGCATTTTTATACAGTTCTTTTTACTGTGGTTTTAATTTAGTTTATATACACACACACACACACACACACCCACACATATAATGACAATAAAGACATACTGACAGTGAAGACACTACTCTTTCCAAAGTAATATTATCCTACTTTCTTACTGTGCCTAACTTACATTAATATCAAAGTAAGTGCAGGCTCCCTCGACCAGCGGTTTCCAAAATGTGTCCCTAGGAATTGGTCTTACTTATGCAGATTTGCAGAGCTATACTCATATGTACCAGTTTGCCTTGGAAATACCTCCTTTCAAACATTTTATGTAATTGTAATTTAGATTTTTGATGCTTGAAAAAGAAATGCAGGTGCTGGCAAAGGGAAAAAGTTCTCACCTAATGTCTCATCACACAATAATCTACCCCAAATAAATAATGATATATTGAAGTCTGTGTAGCTGACAAATAAATCTGTATGTAGCCTAGTGATAGTTTATCTAACTACAGAAGCCTACTATAAAACATTAAAATGTGTTGGTACTTGGCTACCTGTTGTCAGTTTTCCTAGTGATTTTAAGAATTAGAAAAGCCTTGTTCAATATGTTATGGGATAGTATCTATACATGCAATAATGTCACTTCTGCAGATATCCTGCTGTGTAACTGTGAAATAAAAAGGGTTCATAATGAAACACACAGAGCATTTTAGTAACAGAAAAGTATTCTGACTTTAGTAAACAGATCATACTTTTATGAACAGTACAGTAATGCCTTAATGCTTTTGTGCAACTAGATCATATTGTATTTGAGGGCTTTAGCACACAAGCAAAAAAACAGAGGATTAGTTCCAGAGCTTTTATTATTATTATTATTATTATTATTAATAATAATAATATTATTTTTTTATTATCACTCATACTTTTGTCAAACAAAAAAATTAAACACAAAAAAAGCGATCCAGGGCAATTCATTAAACACTCTGGACTCTACTGTCAAAATTAGGCGGGTTAAAAGTTAAGTAATTACCTCCAAATTGTACTCCATTACAGCACAGGACGTTGAGGTGATTGTTGATTTTTGCAAGTTTAGTCACAGGCACACTTACCTTGTTTAGCACAATTCTATTTTTGAGCGTTCTTCACCACATTAACAGTTTACATCTACATTCCTTTTGTTCATTTATGATTGGTTTATTTAATGAGATTTAAAATTCAAATTTGTCATCAACGAAGTACTCATTTCTAGGAAACTAATCCTGTGCTTTCAATTTATCCTTTCACGAACTTGATCCCGACTCTCTTTGCATGAATAACAATGATACATCTGTGGCTGATTCCACTCTCTTTTCTCTCCTCGTAGGTTTCTCCTGAAAGCAGCTGGGCTGAGCACCTGGTGGTGTGCATGGAGCTGGACATCCTTATTGATTACTTTGGGGAGGAGTGGTCCCAGACACCGTGGCTCCCTCATGGCATCACCCGCATAGAAAACAAGCAACACAAGGAAAGGTCAGTTTAAATAATGGGCATCGTGTCAGACACCCACAGCAAAAAATAGAGCGGATTGTTTTCAGCAGACTTTAAAAGCAGCCTCCAAACAGCAACATATTCATTAAATGCATTTAAGAGATGAAGAAACACATTTGAGTTTGTAGATTAGTGAAACCACTTTAATGATCACGGGGTCAGATATTAATGGTGCAATAACAATTTCACTTGGAATTATTTTCACTTACACAAGCATAGCAATCAAAAACAACTTAATTATCGTATGTTCCTGTAAATACAGTGTTGCTAGGTAATTATACTTATTATGCAGCCAACATAACAAATTGTGTCTAGACTAATCTGTCCCTTTTGGCAATGATGGATAATAGCTGTAACCATTTTTTTTTTACGTTCAAGTTTGTTTGTGTCATTAATTGTGTTTGTAGTTGATTGTTGCTAATGCTTCCATTTAGTATTACATGAACATTATGATTGAGATATTAAGTGGGGAATGTATTTGTGAAGGCAATTTTAAAATCAAACAATGTTTCTTTTTGATGAAGACCATAACACAGTTGTATGTTGACTTGCAGAAAATTGCCCGTCATGGGCTTTGCTGGTGTTTCTCTGTATTTTCTGCATGAAAGACATTAGGGACACATATCACTCCAAACCTCTGTCTTGTTAATAACCTTTTCAAAGTGCCTGTAGCCTTGTTGTTAAGAGCAAATTAACAGCGGTTGCGCAGTTGTGAAAACTATCGACTGAATTCTCCTGATTGCTTCCCTTGATAACACCAGTAAATCAAATCTGCAGAGCAGCAAAGCCTTACATGCATTTTAGAGTCCAATCAATATCTGAAATGAGGAGAGAAAAAGTGAAGGTCTTGAAATTTTAAACTTTGCAACTTCTCAAAGTGTAATTATAGTGTACAAATAGGATTTTACCCAAAGCAGTGTGCATGTTGTTTTTTCACGCCTTGAAGGACATTTCAAAGGTTTGGCCGAGGCTGAAACCACAGGGGGACAGCTGGTTAGCGTAGGAAAGTGTTAGTGAGGAGTTCATGTGTGCAGCTCTCCCTTACTGCTGTCAGCGATGCTATATGGGTGCTCTGTGAAGTAGACGGTAAGCAGTCTGCTCTAATAAGGAGAGTGAATAAAGTTGAAAGTGTTGTGCTGTAGTTATGTGCTGTAGAGAGTTATTTAGACCGTACTATATTCACATACAAATACAAGCAAAGGATCATGCTTATTTTGCGGTTTAAGTTTATTTGACGTCGTATAAGTTTAGATGCAACTTTTGTCCTGTTTGGTTCCTGCAAAATATCCTTTCCTGATTGAAATTTAAGATTTTTATTTGGCTAAAATTAAATATAAATGACTTAAATAAAGGGGGAACATTCTTCACCAGTTAATTTAGGTATAATTTTGGCGTACTGATGGTTTAAACTCTACTTTGACTTTTTATTCATTATGCTCACATTCAGCAACATGCGCTGCTCGTCTCCAAGGTAGTTGCCCCTGCCAAGGTTGCAGATCATCTGATTCCAATCCAAACCTTTATATCTTCAAGTCGTCCCAGGGGCTCAGGTGCTGCTAAATCTATAGCCTGTCTGCAATTTTGGTTTTCATTCAGGAGGTACTTTTCCAATTCAGATTCAAGCGGAGGCTCACACGGTGACATATGTTTGAGCTCGCTTTAACCGGTCTCAGCCTCTGTTCAGCGGTTATTTTCAACAAGCTGATTTTGTTACGTCTTTGTATGAGCCAGAGATAAGAGCGATCATGCCAATTCTACATCTGTTCCAAGTTTTCCAAAATTACCTAAATAGTTTTATCAGAATTCCTAGAAGATCTGCAGAGTATTTTTTTCTCTTCTATGACTTTCAATTCATAGCATGTGTCTGCTAAATATGTGTAGCACATAATTAATAATGCAAATAATGCACATTGTGTGCTATGAAAGTTTTATGGTATTTAATGAATCTGTTCTTCCTAAAAGAGTGTTAAATGTTATATTATTCCTCACATTTTATAAATTAGACCAAAAGGGATAAGTATTTTTGTACATTTAGAAATTCTTCGGATTTAAACACAGACAGATGTAGAAAATATATACAAAAAAAACTCTATTTTCCATCTAATTGGTCTGTTTAGGCCACAGCAATTTGTGTCTGCTCCTAAACTTCAATAAAAATGTTTAAAATTTGTCCCACAATACAATGCCAGTAGTAGAAAATAGTAAAATCTGCAACAGCAAATTGCTAAAGTGGTGCTTTGTTCGACTGAATAAATGATCATTCTGTTATCTGTGCTGAAAATGAGCCGCAGAGCTCACTGTGAATGTACGTAAAAGTTCTATTGATACAGACAATGCCGTACCTCTTTTCAGCAACTCATGGTCATGAGCGAGCATTTAGGGCAGCTTGCATGTTTCTATCTTCCCCCGGCGTTTTCTTTCTCTTATCTACACCGTACGGTAAACGTCACTGTAGTTGTTTTAGATGAAGGAGGGGAAAAAAATCAACATTTTGAGACACATCAGAGTGAACTGAGATGCAGTATTAGATGCAGAAAACAGATTTAAACCGGGCTGGATTTTTCACATTGTAGTGGAATTCAGTTGAATTTTTAAAAGCCACGGTACAGTTAAAATGCTCCTTCATTTTACAAGTCCTGCTACAGTTTTGCTTAGAAATGATATACATTTAGTTATTGACAGTGGTTATTAATAATGAATATATTAATAGAAATATAGAAGTATTAATGACTGAATTTGTACAAAACATATTTTTCCAATCAGACTGGTGTAACAAAATACTCATATAGCAATAGTTTATCTACAGAAACTACTTAGGAAACTCACATTTCAAGATTTTTCTGTTTCTGAATTGCTTTATTGACGTATTTCAAAAACAAGTGTTTTTTTTTTAACCTATTGCCGCAACTTCTTAAAAGGTAATTTTAAGGGGTGATTAAACAAAAAAAAGAAGGATTGCATGCTCTTAGTTAATGGGTTGATTAAAACCCTCAGATATCAGAGTTGGCTAAGCTGCCACAACAATCCTGAAATGTCTTATTTTTTTGCCACTGCCCATTTTGCACACTGCCTGTTTTATTTCCAATAATAGCCAGACATTGTTGAAATAACTGCTAGCGTAAAGCAGGAATTTCTACAAGAATGTTGCTAGTCTAGTGATATTTTTGACCAGAAATGGCTTTGATCTTGGTCTTAAACATTCTCTGTTTGATATGGCTTTCAAATGAACTGTGGTGTGAACCTCACTTTCCGCCTCCCAAAATGGCATCGGGTAGTGATGAGCCTTCTCATGAGCTCTTTCATGGCTACACTGTAAACACGCTACACTGTTTTTATTCCTTAAGAAAATCACAGACAGAGAATCAAACTGTCTTCAGTCAACATTTAGATTCCTAATACGCTGTGCGAAATGGAGCCGCGGAGGAGGAGACTTCTTTCATTAGACACTTCACTGAGGCTCTGAAGTTTGCTGCTTCCATCTGAGATGACTTTAAAAGAGAAACAATGCCTTTGCCTATTGGGGTCTTTGGAGATTTTTCTCTCTCATCACATATTAATGAAAGAGGTGGCATGTATGGAGTTGGAGAGCTTCAACAGGAAAACCTGGTTGTGAGCAGGCATTTATGTTCACAGACTCGTATATTGTGTATATGTGATGTGGTTTAGGCTGTTTCTCAAGAAATCTTAACTTTCAAATTGCAAAATGTGCACATTTTTTGTTGGAACTGATGCACAGCACTAACAGATGCAGCAGAAGAATGTAGAAGAGCGGCCTGTAGAGGGCGCACTTCACATGGATGCTTCAGGGCTCCACATTTTTCACTCTCCAAGCAGACACACAGACAAGATACACGCACATAAACAATTCACTCAAGTGTAATCATCTTATATGAGGCACGCAGACAGCATAAATTAGAGGTGAGTTCATGCCAGTTATTCTGATGAATGTACTGTACATCACTTTCTAACACTGGCCTCCATTTCTTCTTTAATGAGACAGGCCCATCAAGACGGAGCGGGAGCTTTTTGATATCCTCAGAGGGGCATGGCGCGCAGACACATTAATGCTCATAATTCATAGCAAATCAAGAAGGATTTTGTTGGAACAGAGGATCACACCAATTACCAGCTGTTTATTGTTTGCTATTGTTGTGTTTACTGCAGTCTAATCATATTTGGAGGTCGGCCACAGCACTACATCAGCTCCAAGTGGAAAAGCTCTTTTGAAGCCTTTCATTTCGTTGTGCCATATTAGCTGCACTGAGCAGCCCTAGACAACACGCTGCCTTTGCTTTCAAGATAAAAAGAAGCAAACATTACATCACTTTTTCTAAATAACTTCACAAATTAAGGAAATTGCAAGTAAATTGGTCACCTAAAAAAAAAAAAAAACAACCCACACACACACTAGCCCATTAAGAAAAATGTGTTTCATCTATTAATTTGCCTTGAGATAATAATCGTTTACATAATGATTTGAACATGGGAACAAGAGTTTGTGTTCGATTCTGGGCGAATGTTGTCGGCTGCTAATGTTTGGCCAGACAAAGCTCCCTCTTTTCCCTTCTTGCCCCTCCTATGGAATAGCAGATTCGTGGCATGAAAGCAAGAAAATCATGGAAATCAGCAAGGCCTTCATTATACCAAGGTCATTACAGCTGACTTTTATCCTCCTCTGTACTTATAGTAGGTAAGGGAATCCTATTCTCCATCACCCAAGGCCTCACCTTTGAACACACACACGCACACACGCACACACACACACACACACGCACACACACACACACACACACTCACAAGCCTACACCGGGGCCAGCGTTGGCTCATGCACACACACAAACACACATCGGTTTCTCTTTCATTCGGCCTCCTTGAATTTCATCATTCATTTTTACATCACATTAGTGTGGCGTGTTAGTGGTCGGCTTGTCTGTATGTAGAGGGCGGCTGTTACTTCAGGAAAAGACTGAATAATGCACGGGAAAAGGCAGGGGAAGGCTCGCAGGGAGTCGGCAATAGCAGAGATGATTGCCTCCTTATAGCATATATATGGAGCAGTTAGGATGTACATGAAGTGAGGTAAATAGATCACAGAGCGTCTTGGATTTTGCATCACTAGACTACAAGGTAAACTGGAATGTAGGTGGGCTGTTTTTAGGCCAGGCAGTGGAGTAACAGTACACGACTGAGTTATTTTATAGTACAACACACTGAAATGTCATGTTCTCTCTCCTTACATTTACGACAAACGATAATATGAACGAAATGTTGAGCTAAGCGGCTGAATAAGCTTGCTGTTTTGTACCATAAATTCAAGTTCAGTTGCTCTCGGAACAATGGAAAGTATTAACAGCAGGTTTTGTTTTTGTAAAAGGCCTGCACAGTGATCTGAAACAAAGCAGTCAAGGTTACTATTTCAGATCTTTCCAGAGATGGGTGAGTATAATAATACATTAAGTTGGTGTAATTAGGCCATCACTTTCAAAGCAACCCAAACCCACAATCTGGGGGAAAAAAGTCCACCTTTAAAGTTAATATTTTTAATGGGCATCACAAGACAGTTGAGTCTTACTCAGTGGCTCCATCAGAAAAAGGAATAACTGTGATCTTGAGGCGAAGGAAAGCGTTCTCTTAATGTGCACCAAAGATGGTCTCTTCTGTCTGCCTCAGTGGCTGTGTCTGATTTGAAACTCTCCATTGATCTGATACCACCAAGAACTGGCCTGCATATTAAACCGAAGCTGTGATACATCTCCTCTGAGACGGCTGAATATAGCGCATGTGTGTATGTGTGGTGCTCGTGGCTGTTGTCCAGGTTCAGAGTATTACAGCAAAAAAAAAAAAAAAAAAAAGGAAAATGTATTCAGAATTATGTGCTGTCCATTGATAGTCATTCAAACTGTAATATCCCTCAAAAGTCCAGCTCAGTTCCTGCCAACTCACACTGGCCTTCACTTCTGATGCTGACATCATTTAATCTTTAGGAGGAGCTTGGAGTTTCTATCCCAAATCCTTGATCTGGTTCACCTTACAAGATGAGCCTCTGTGTCCGTCCTCCAAAATAAACACACTCGTTATTATACGCTTTCTTGTCCAAGACACACAGACTCTCTGCATGTCTTTAGGCAATGAAGCTACTCTGTGTAGCAGCCCATCCGCGATGCATTAAAAATAATTGAAGCTACAAAATGAACACAAATGTCCTCATCTGGTCTGCATGGGAACTGACAAAAGGCCAGGAGTTCTCCTCTTTTCATGAAGGCACATGTGTGAGCACATAAACACACAAGCCAATGTTCCCCTTTTAAAGGCTTTTCGGTGGGACCTTTTACCAACAGGATGAAAACAATTCTCCGCTGTCTTGTTGCTTTTGTGTCGGGGTGTTTTATTAGCATTGAAAAGGATGCGCACTTCTCAGATTAGGACTGGCAGAGCTGCTCGGGAGACGGCGCTGGAAAAGGATGGACATTAGGCACCTGATCGGACAGGATCAATGAAAAGCAATTAGATGATAAGTCTGCGGGTGCAGGCTTGCATGTGTGCAGCTACAGGGACTGAAACCTTTTTCAGTAGCAATGAGAGCGAGGGGATAAACTGTTTTCTTGTGATATCCTAAACAAGACTGAACGAGATCTTCGTCATGTATGGGGTGAAGGAGTGTGTGATGATATGCATGGTACAGTATTTATGTTTGCTTGTGCTCCTGTCTCCTTGTGTGGCTTATGTGTTTTGCCTAACATCTATTGTCATAATGATGTGTGATTATTAAGGGAGCATAGTTTTCACAGCAGGGAAAAAAGGGGCTGAGCCGACAACAGGTTGGGCCTCCCTTTGTGTCTTTGTTTGAATGCTCAGCAAATACATATTCATGCTCCCAATATGCACACAATAGCACGCATTTGTTTATAATCTTTGTTTATTTGGGTTGCATGCATTAACACAATCACATTTTATGGCGCTGCAATGCAAACAGGGGTAAAAGGTAACAGAGAAAAAAAAGGGTTTCTCGTAAAAGAGATGGACACAGTCTCCAGGAGCTGATGCCTTGTTATTTCAGTAGTATCCCTGGGAGAGGTTAAGCTCTCGCAGCAGGCTAGCTATTAGGCTAAACCAGGGTGCGCTGTGTTCTGTGTGGGCTGAAAAGACAAGTTCTGACCATTAGCGTACATCCTATGCCTGGTTCCCGAGTACAAAAGCGTGTGAGAGTTTTTCTTCCAATTTGTGGGTCTAATGATGACACACAACAAATAACGGGTGCTTAATCCGGTCTTTGTTAGTTCATTGTAATATTTTTCTGTTCGTCTGCTCCAGCTAAAACATCCCTCATTTGTGGCCCTTAAAACTAAATGGAGGCATAAACACAGTGTATAGGCTGCAGTAAAGTGCCTTTTCTCCTCAGCACGGTCGTGCATCTGCTCCTTTCCGACACTAGATGGCTGTCTGTGCTGCGTGTGCTTTGTGTCGACACCGGTGCAGCCTCTTCACGCTGCTTTTTATTGCCCTTAGAAATGCAAGGCTGAGCAAAAGATTTTTGGCAATAATGCTTTGAGACACTTGGGTTATGAAAACACACAGCTACACAGACATAGCACCCAACTTAATGTTTTGATGTTTGAATTTGCCAGCCCTTCATTTCTTTATGAAGTCATGAACAATGGATTAAATACACTGTCATCAGAAAAGTCTGGTGCAGATGCGCACACACTGAGGTGAAAGTGCATTTGAGTATATTTAAAAATAAACTCAATGCAATGTCAATTTTAATATACATCCCAAACATCTAGAACTGGTTTTTTTTTGGGTTTTTTTGGTGGTTCAGGAAAGACTTCAATTAAACTGACAGATTTCAAAACAAGTCGAGGGTTATATTAATGTCGAAAGAAACCACTGAAAATGTTATTTATCATTCCAGTTATCATATAATTATTCTGACTGCAGTGCCATTTGTGTATCCACTGTGTGTGCTTTGTATAAGAGGCTATTTGTAGTTTCATTATGTGCAGTAAATGCGACCACATCGAGCACTTGGTTGTATCGACTTTGAAGATTGCCTTTCTTCTTCCTTCTTCAGAGGCCGTCCGTCTCTTTAGCCCGAAGCTCCCAAACCGCACAGCTGGCCAGTTCATGGTGGCCTTTTATTATGATGTCAGCACTTCGCTTAAAGAGCATTCAATATCTCCAGGACTGCAGTTGGTGGAGCATCAATAGAATAATACAGGCACGCACTGGACGGCTATTCCTCATAGCTGGTCAGTTCATTTGCTCATTGATTTATTGGTAGCTGACAGTGTAATGGGATTAAGTGGTAGCGATTATCACGACTGAACAGGTTGTTTGTTTGTTCTTACTGCATCTGTTTGAGAGTATCAACACTGGCTCTGCACTGGTGAGCAAGTACACATACATGCACATAAATGGACCTAAAAGAACGTAAAATCAGTTGTTACTGAATCATTTGAAGAAAGATCCCAAAGTACTGAGTGTATTATGTGATTCCTCATTGGACCCTCCAGAAGAATTCAAATTTAAAACCTACAGAATGTAAAGAAAGCAGTAAAGAAGTAGCCGAAAAAAAAAAAACAACAAATGAAAAAGCAGCTGAGTGGAGGAGAAGGCTACTAGACCCGGCCTCGTTTTCAGGCCTGTTAAAAGATGGTCATCTGGAAAACAAGCAGACCTTTTGTAAGACACTTGTGCTAAAATCACCCACATAAATCAGGGTGTGATTACTTCAGGAGCTGGAGTTATTGGGTGCTAACATAGCTGTGCACACACTTTAACGTTATTAACACTCTTAATAGTGAGGGACAGCTTTTAACAGGAGTCTTACATAACCCCAATCATTCAACTGGTGTTGGCCCAGTTTGTGTTGATACTGTCACCACAACACTTATATCCAAATTCTCCAAGATTTGACTAAGTTTGATGATTCAATGCTTTCTCTGGTGTGTTTGTGTAAAGATGTTAGTCGTACCTTGCTATCTCCATCTACTCCAGCATCTCTGGCTCAGTAATTCATGCAAAATGAAATGAAAACCTTCTTAGCAATATGCAGATTTCTTTATGCAAAACAGCATTACCTATGGTGCGCGGACGGC
Organism: Amphiprion ocellaris; assembly: GCF_022539595.1. Lineage (NCBI taxonomy): Eukaryota > Metazoa > Chordata > Actinopteri > Pomacentridae > Amphiprion > Amphiprion ocellaris. Next base: position 3,903,765 of record NC_072776.1, on the reverse strand, counting down.
AGCTAATGCCTTTGATCAGTCTCTCTGACATTCTCTAACTACTGAGAAGAAAAGAACTTAAAAATTGTAAAGGCTCTTAATTGAAGTGAACATAAAAGAAGATACATGGTGTTAATTGGTATACGCTAAGAATAATCTAGACCTTGGAGACCACTGTCCCTTACCGGCCCCCCTGCCAAAGTGTCAGGATTTACATCTTTAATTCAAGATTTCCCCACATTAATTACCTCGCAGGCAGCGAAATGCGGATCACTTCATTTTAAAGTATAATAAACATCCAAATAGCCCCCACCCTCCTCATCCATGAATATAAATTTTGGTTAGTGTGCAAAAGCTCTGGGTCTCCTGTTCTTAAGAAGGTTGTGCAGAAAGTAGGGGCTGGCGAATGTGGTCCAGAAAGAATTTAAATCAAGTAAAAGCCTAACTGAAGAGCATGATTTTGGACAAAAATCATAATAGGTTCGAGTTATAGCAAGAACGCACACAAAGATGGAAAATTAAAGATAAACTCATCCTCAGAGGTCACTGAACGTTGCTCTATTTGCTCGTTTTTGTGCAGGTGTTGCAGGAGATTGTTTTGGGAAACACAGCATATTTGTTGTGGCATAATTTTCACACGACAACTAATTTGTATGTGTGTGCACATGTGCATGTGTGTGTGTACGAGTGTCTTCTTTGCAGTCAAGTAAAGCAATTTGAACACCGGGCTCCAATATGACCTTTGATTATGAGAGGAATACAGCGGTGCTCATATCCCAGGCCTCCCTGGTCCCTCTCAACATGATGAATGGGACACCCTGAGCTGCAGGACAGAACAAGCATTCGAGAATCCAGGGTGACACATACACAAACACACACACACACTCACACACAAGCAGATACATGTGTATGCACGTGCACACACACAGAAATGCTGACAGACAAATGACACTCTGATGGAAAGTGAAGCACTTTTAAGTCCTTAAATGCCACCAGCAGCGCACACACACACACACTCTCTCTCTCACACACACACACACACACACACACACACACACACACACACACACACACACACACACACACACACACTCGCACCCACACACACACATGCAGTCTGTACTATTACAGCACCTGCACTCATCTCCAACTGTTTAAAGCACATTTAACACTATACTGCCCTTGAAAATAACCAGCTAAGTTGAGGCTTTTATCTTGTGAGCGGGTTCATGTATGGATTTATTAGCAGAAAATAGGCACATCTACTATGGCTTATTGAAACAGTTTCAAACCCACCCCAATTTGGTTAATATTATGCAGTTTATTAAGCAACAATAAGCAATTTATGTAAACACAGTTCAAACGAGCGCTGCTCCTGTACACCTTAAAATTCTGCTTTTTTGAAGTGGTTTTATTTTGGGGATTCATTGTAATTTATTGGCTCAAAGTGCACGATACAGTGTTAAAACTGATTTGATATGGAAACCTGCAGGGACATATTAATTAAAATAGCAATCTAATTAGCATTCCACTGTGACCTAAAAGTTGAATATTATTAGAGCTGCAACCGTCGGCTGTGATGAAAAGAGCTTACATGACAGTGAAATTGAAATTCAAAGAGCTGGAGATAATGTACACACAGATCAAAAGAACAAACGGTGGGGAGAAAAATAACACACCAAGAAGTTTTACATTTCCTCACGAGGGGCCAAAGCAGCGGGTTGTGCACACTCCTGCGCACACATACACACACATGGACACGAAAGCACACACTCACACTCAGCATTAGGTAGTCGGGTGTAATTTAATCTAAAAATCTGCCAAACATCACGGCTAGGGCGATGAATTATCACACAGGTGAGCTCACTACTGCTTTCTATTTACAGAAGTTGGGGTGACATTTTGTACTGATGTGAATATTTCTTAATTCTCTAAATTGACTGTAAATGTTTTAATACAAATAATATGAGAACAAAATGGTCAAAGGTTGAATAATAGCTGAATTCCAACAAGTATTTTATCAATTACTTACTGTAGTCATGAGGAAGTTCTGTTGTTGGGGCGTATAGATTATACATTTTGTGATAACTAATCACAACAGCTGGAAGATGTACTCAAATTTGCTAAGTAAAAATAGCACCATTTTAAAGTATTTAAGTATCAAAATCCTGCTTTCAAAGTATTATTTTTGTAACATAACATAAATACAGTGATATATATCATAAAAGAAGTACTCGCAATGCAAAATGCCTCATCTTTAGAATGTTATATATATTAGTATAATATTTTGTATAAAAAGTATTCATCTGAACTGTTCCTCTAAAGGGCATTTGTTGGAGAAATTTCTGCTATAAGTCCCTACAGTGGAATAAAAGTGGAATAAAAATTAAATGCTCTAGTAAGGTAAAAGTAACTAAATACAGTACTCGAGTAGATGTGCTTGAAAGCGTTGCTCAGCGTTGTCACACTGGAGCAATGCCACGTCAAGAAAATTACAGGATGCAAACGCTTTTGAATATTGATGCGTTGAAGAGAAAATCGTGTTTTCACATAAAATATTTATACAACAGTTATTGACAATTTTGTCCACATTTATCAATAACTCAAATGTTCTTCTCCTCCCCGCTCACTAACGGATGTCAGCAGAGGATTTTTTCCAGCACAACAAGTTGCAATGTTTCATAATGATTGCTGACTTGAGGTCACAGGTTGCCAACCTTTTTATTTGTCACTTTGTCCCCGGTTGTAATTCAATAAGCGGCCCTTCACAGTCATATGGATTTCCTCGAGCGCAGCCGGAGGAAGCCGGTGGAGAGGTTTACGTTGCTCTGATCATTGACGCCACACTTGAGCTGACATGTTTCATCATATCACCAAACAAGCTGCTGCTCACAGTCTCTCCGACTCCTGTTATCAACTGCCACAGCTTGCCCCAGTAAGCCTCACGCAGGTCACCACAATCAAAACAGTCCTCACAGGGGTCAGAGCGCTCCAGCACGCTCAGTGTTACTTTTGTTTAACCTTGAGGGATTCTGCGCTTCCCCTGCATCTCTTCGGGGAGACTTGCATATTCCTGCGAAGCCTTGTGCACCGGCCGGTCTCTGGGCTTCTCCTGCAGCTCCACCAGCCGGGTGTGTTAACATGTGTCCCTGCAGTGGGCCGACGCGCCAGCCAAGCAAGTGATAATTATTCATTAGTATTCATTAGTGTGAGGTGCTGGCCGGTGCAGGGCTCATGTTGAATCAGTGTTCTGACGAGGCCTCGGCCCGGCGCGGGTCAGTGAAGAGCCAGTAATTAGGCCCACCAGTCAGGAGGCATTTTCCTAAGCACAACACGTGAGCATGAGAGAGAGAAGATGCAACCACCAGGAGAGAGGCTGCAGGAAGAGAGAGAGAGAAAGAGGAGGGAGCTGGAGACTGAGAGTGTTTTGTTTTTTTTTTTTTTTTTTCCCAGAAGAAAGCCAACCTTGGCCTCTTTGCTTCCTCTGTCTGGGTGGTGTTGATTACCTTAACCTTTTTCCATCACTCACTCCATCAACAGTGAAAATGCGCGTTAGCCTTGGCTGTCGGCTTTGTTTGTCTTGTGTGCTTTCTCTTATTTGTGTTTTCCTCTCTGCTCTTTGAAGATTTTTTAGTTGGAATTCTTCCTTCTCACCCTTCTCTCTCTCTTTTAACATATATGTTCCAGTTTGTTCCGTTCTGATGCGTCTGTCTTTGTTGCGCATGTTTATTTATGGGTCTTTGCGTGTCACATGCTTGATAATAGCAGCAGTTATTATCACTTACAGACGTAATTGTGTAACCGTTAACATGACAGAGCGGTCGCCTCCCAGGAATGCTGTTAGTATTGTAAATGCAACCGAGGCCTAACCGAATTAATCTAATCGGAAGATAATTACACTGGCTGGAACAAAGCTGGACCAGATTTATCAAACTGTTTCCTGCCCCCGTGAGCCATTAAAGGAAGAGATTCTACAAGCCTGGTAAGGTTAAAGGCGTCCGGCACACCTCAAAGCTGGCCGTGCCACAGCTGTCAGTACATATCTGACACAGAAAGAGGGGCTTTGACATTGACTGACAGCAATTGAGAAAACAAGGGGTCAAGTGTTGCGCTGTAGTGAGACAGGAGAGGAGAAGGCTCAAACCCCCAGATCCAAATCCCTGTGGAGGACAGCAGGAACCAAGGAGATGATAGCTTATCCTGTCAACACATAATGTCAGCTTACCTTGAATTAAAACAAAAAGCACAAGACACTGACAACCTCTCCCTCTGTCTTGTTGTTCTTCTTCTCATTCGCTCATGTACAAGCGTGGATACACATGGGTGACGGAGAGGGAATGCCTCGCATAGCCTCGCCTGTATCCTGACATGATTCCAGATTAGACAAATTCCCTAAACTACAAGCGAATGGCAGAACACCCTCCTCTTTCCAAAGACCCCCACTCTTCCTCCTTTCCCCTTGGTCTCCGGCGCGAACATCTTTCTCCTTCAGATTTATGACATTGGCATATAGGTGCACTTGACAGCTCTCGGATTGGCGCCGCAGAAGAGGGAGATCCCAAAGTGAGACGGGTTAGCCGGGTAAATCTATCAGGGGTCTGTCCAGGAGGAGGAGGAGGAGGATGAAGGAGAGTGTGTGCAGGGGGGAAAGCCAAGGGAGAGCCGGGGAAGGGGAGAGGAGAGTGAGGGAGAGAGGCTTGGTGGGGCCCCGCTGAGCACATAAGCTTCCATGCTGAGCACAACCGTGGCTGGCTGACAGTTGTGCTCAGCCTTCACTGTAATAATGAATAAAAGGAAACTCCCTGCAGATTACACATCTTCCGTGTTTTGACATTGACCTTAATACATAATTTAACCACAAAGCCTGAAGAGTGTGTAACGAGATAAGAGAGGACCAGAGGATAGAAAAAGATGCCTGGGCTAAAACATACAGGCCAAAAGAAGCGCCTCAGCTGTAATGGCTCTAATATGATGTAGCCTGCGAGGAGCAGTCGTCTTTTTTTTTCTTTCTAAACAAGATGGGAAAATTTGGGGGAGAAGATGGGAAATTGGAAGGCAGCAGAAGAGGAAAATTATGGCTATGGGTGTGTGAAAAATGCAGTGATTTTCCTGCTTATCGAATTCCCAGTGGGACGAGAAGGAAGGTAGTGCTACTAAACCTCAGTAGAATAGTAATGTGCCAGCCCCAGCTGCTGTGTGTGTGTGTGTGTGTGTGTGTGTGTGTGTGTGTGTGTGTGTGTGTGTGTGTGTGTGTGTGTGTGTGTGTGTGTGTGTGTGTGTGTGTGTGTGTGTGTGTGTGTGTGTGTCTATGCCACTTTCCCCCTGTTTGTATGCTTCTCCTACAGTGTGTGCGACTGTAGACCGGCTGAGTGTGATGTCTGAACGAGGTGTTTGTCAGTGTCACTTCTCGGTGTGTGTGTGTGCGCGCGTGTGCGCTTTCCTCGGGGTGTGTGAGTGTTGTGATGTGTTGAGTGACTGTTCAGAGGGGTGTTTGCTGAGCCAGCACTCTCCTCCACAGGTTATGTCACTCCACCTGAGGTCACCATGTCACACACAGTGTCAGTTTATTTTATTTTTTTATTTTAATTCCCCAAGGAGAAAACTGCCAGACTCACACCACCTTTAGTTGATGGAACCTTAAATGCCTCTCAGAATAGTTGTTTAAGGTGTGTTTAAGGTACGATAAGCCTCTGTTAATCCCACAAAGGTTAAATTTGCAGTATTACAGACGTAGACTGATTCTTTAATGTGTGGAAATTTCGATATTGCACCGAAGAAACTCCTCTGAATGTGGAAAATAGCAATATTGCAGCTTTCAATATTGTCATAGTGTCGTGAGCAGCTTCACAACACTAAACTAGCCGAATGTCTCCTTGCTAGCCAGAGGCCAAACACTCACGACAGACATTTCTACCAAACCAAACTCTGTTTAAAAGCTGCATTTAGTTGTCGCATCTGCAGCAAAAAGACAAAAGCTACAGCTGTGTCTCTGTATAGCCATCAAGCAAATTTGAAGACAACTTTGCTGCAAAAACGGAGCCAGATAGGCTTAGTAGTGTCGTCGGAAAGGGGTGCTGTGGGCTACGTTGGCTGTAATAAAGAGTGTAGAGGAAGCCTAAAACAAAATCAGTTGTTTGCCAATTGCTAAAACGCCTTTAAACCTATAAAACTTTGACAGTCTACAAAGTTGTAAGCCACAATAAGGGGCGTTTCTTCAAATTTTGTCATTTCCATTACCTTTTTCGAATGCAGTGTTGCATTTTCTGTCTTGTGACACACGTCAAATTCATTTTACACATGTGGAAAAATGCAGTTACTGACTGTGCGTCCACATGATCAAAGTATAACACTCCTAATTAAGGTTGTTTTGAGCTGCTCTTCATTAAACAGTTTCTACCACTAGAAATACTGACTTTGCACATTATTTAAAATTTATATTGCACAATTCTTTCATGAGAAGAAAAGTGCTGATATTGAACAGATCCTTGTGTATAAAGAAAAAATGATATTGTGTAGCGAATTTAAATATATTTATAATTCACAGGTTGAGTGTGTTAAAATTACACCAGAGGGAAATGTCAGTTTTTTCATGTGCTGTTTACTGAGAGCAGAGGGAAGGAATGAGCCTGCAGTATTTTGAATTTTGTACCAAAATTTCAATCCTTGCTTTAAACCAACAAGCTTCTCTTTTCCATTTTGTGTATTTGGTGCATTCCCCTGTGTTTTTTTTTTTTTTTCGCAGTTGGGAGATGTTGCTACACATGATTCATGCATTAACAATCATCACTGCCCAATTAAGGAGGCGATTACGTCACCAGTGTCCTGCTAGGTGCTGTGAAACACAGATGCAGATATTAAATATGAATTAGAGAGGCCGTATATGCCCCCTCCTCCCATCACCCTCTCATCCTCTTAACTCCTCTCGAACCCTTTCGTCTTTGGGCTCTACAAAGACAGGCTGTTCTGTAATTGAAGCAGCATGTCAAAGCCGTCTTCCTGTCTGCATGTAACCCTCTGATTCACACTCTTCTCATTAGTGTCATAATTACCTCTGGTTGCAAAGCGAGGGCCTGTGTGAGCTCCTTGGTGAGTGCTAAGGTGAGAGTGCGGGCCGTGGTGCGCTCAGTTGGGGGGGTTGAGGCTGACCTCCAACCCAGTAGGGGGCAGTGGAGATGTACTGAACCTGGCCCACATGGTGTCCACGGCTCGGCACATGAGCTCTTTTTTAAGGCTACATGCTGCTTTGCATGGTAACAAGCGGTTGTGAAGGGAAAACCAATTGGTTAATTAATGAAACATGAAAATTTGCTGGCCGGACTAGATAAGCTCTGCTGCTTTTTCCTCACATTTTCGTTTCCTTCTATCATTCATGCTTCCATTAATGCGCCTCCTTTTCTTCATTTTGGGACTGCTTGAGGATTCACACACCTGTCAGTCTGTCCCCAGGCCTTGGCCTCAGCCTGCGTCTCTGAGCTCTTGGAGCTCTTCAGGGGATTTGCTTGGCTGCGGCCTAACCGGCCCTGAAAAGCCTCCAAAGTGGTCCAGCTGGGTTGGACATCTCGTATGTGTGTTGTAAGTGTGTCTCTCTGTGTGGACTTGTGCCATCATGGCTCAGTTACCACACAGAACCACAGCTATGACTGTGGTGGCAATGGCACTTTGGTGCTTTGCCATCAGGCTTCCCTCCAAGGACTGTGTCAAGACAGAGGGAGTCTTGGTCCGGATGTGTGTGTGTGTGTGTGTGTGTGTGTGTGTGTGTGTGTGTGTGTGTGTGTGTGTGTGTGTGTGTGTGTGTGTGTGTGCTGGATGATGCAGGGCGGTGCTCTACTTCTGCAGCAGTAATCTAATGAGCCTGTAAACACACTCATTTGACATCATTAATTGGAGGGAGATCAGAGATCCGAGAGGGGTGTGTGTACAGTGTGTGTGTGGTAGCGGTTGGAGGGTTCTCCCATCAGAGAGGGTTCTCTCAGATCAAAGATTTAGAGTGTGAAATCCCTGATTATGCGACAGAGAGACACATTAGAGGCAGTTTTCTGCCAAGCTGAGAGAGCAGCAGAGGGTTTGGTCAGTGCCAGCAGCAGGCCTTGATTTCAGCAATGAGAAGCACTAAAGCAACGCTCACAAAGCTGCCCTTTGTCAATTTTAACAATGAGTGGACTAATCAAAGTAGGAAGACGGGGAGTTTGTCTGGTCAAAGTTTATTGATTTTGAAGTATTACAGCGATCTTAAACATGAAGCTATATTTTGGACGCAGAGTGTCAAAGCGTCTGTTGCTGCTTTTGAAAAAAGTTTTAGTCCCCTTTATAACTGTCGCAGAGTGTGATCCATTAGCTGTAATTGTGCTGCCATACTGGTTCAGTCACATTTGTCAGCTGGATCTAAGCTGGGGGAAACAGAGGTGCAGAGCTAGAGTTGCTTACTAGTAGTCCTCTGCTCAGAGTTTAACCCAGTCCAGTCCTTAATGATCTATCTGTCTGCCACCCGCACAATGGCCCACACCGCTGTTCGCTTTCATTTACAGAGTGCCAGTCTCTGAACTCCCCTCATCAGCTCTTTGTTCCTGGCTGTTTCATGTTTTTTGGGGAGTTGAATGGCGTCGCTGTGTATGGGATACTTTTGAGCGAGTGGTTTAGAGAGACAGCTAGAGCAGGAATTTTCCGGTGCAATACATTATGAAGATTTCACTTTCTGCCTTTGATTCTGCACTGACAGTTATCCTTCAGCCCTCCTTTAAAGTCCCACTTTCAATCCCTAATGGCTGTCATGTCGCTGCGCTCTCTGGACTCTTACTCAAAGTGTCATTGGCATAATGGTCGGCAGCCGTTGGCCTCTTTTGATCATCCATGCTGTGTGCGAGAGCAACTGGAGCTGAAACACTGAGGTGTGTGTGTGTGTGTGTGTGTGTGTGTGTGTGTGTGTGTGTGTGTGTGTGTGTGTGTGTGTGTGTGTGTGTGTGTGTGTGTGCGTGTGTGCGTGTGTGCGTGTGTGCGTGTGTGCGTGTGTGCGTGTGTGCGTGCGTGTGTGTGTGTGTGCGCACTGCTTGTGCCTCTGCTGGGCTGCCACTCCCAGGCAGAGCTCCACGACCGGAAATCTAAAATTCACTTTCAAATAGTTTTCCTCCTGTTCTTGGTGCCTAATAGCCAAGCGGTGGAAAGTGTGTGTGCACGAGTGTGTGTGTGTACACTCATTAAAAGGATAACACAGGTTTCTACTGTATCAGCATCTCAGGCTCAGCCCAGTTTGGCACTCCCTCAACGGGTTTGCTCACTCCAACAAAGGGATGAAGGGCCGCAAGAGAGCGAGCGAGACCAGGAGCGAAAGCTGTTGTGCGTGTGTGTGTGTGTGTGCGTGTGCGTGTGTGTGTGTGTGTGTGTCTGTGTGTGTGTGTGTGTGTGTGTGTGTGTGATGGTGAGCTGAGACCTTGGACGGAGCCAAAGTCAAGTTCAAACACCTCAGCCTGCATTCACACGTATCAAGCCGGTCCAAGATAAATTCACACTCACCAGGCCAGAAAGAACAAGCAGGACGATCGCGGCCAGAAACATCCGGAAGAGCTGCCATACGTTCCAGCAGAGGCTTTGCTTTTTTAATGGAAGCCAGTCCGCGAATGACATTTATGTTCCAACATCCAAGGGCTGAAAAACCCTCTGTGTTCACATCCAAGTAGTGTCACACTTCCAGGATCATTGTCCTCTCATTTTCTGCCTGCTTCACCTATCTGCCCCCCAGCAGCTCAGGCCCCGGTCCAGGTGTTAGCCACGCTCGGTCCAGAGCCCAAGGCAGTAACGCCATTGCTTCCTGAACAACAAGAGAGGCCGCGGGGTTGCTGCACATCAGTGTGTGTGGTTGAATTTCATCAAACAAGGACGGTTACTCCACTTTGATCCATTCACTCACATACTCAAAGTGTTGTGTACATATAAGAGTGGAGTAACATATTTTCTGGCAGTGCTGGTTATTCCATTTCTTTGCTGCCTTTTGACCCTTTACGGCCTTTCTCCTGACTTCATTGTTCCCTCTCTGCACATGCTTAAATTCTCTCCCAGTCTTTCTCAGAATTGTAATATTCAACTGTATATACAAAGCTAACACTTGGTTTCTCAGTCTGAACTCTGAACTCAGTATATTTGATGCACACATATACATACAGTCCTTACAAAGCGTTTCTACTGTGGTATCTCCACAGAACTTTTTTCTTTTTTCTTGTGTAGTTTCCTCAGTCAACTTCTGCTCTTCTGCGTTAATCGATTTGTGTTTGGACTTATTTATTTAATACGCTTACTCTCACACATACATGTGCAGCCCTCCCCTCCCCTTTATCCACAGAGGGATACAGATCAGAGCACTCGGCCAAGATCGTGTGTGATGTAAAGTTCTGGAGAATAAAAGACGTCTCTTCCAATAACATATTTCCGCCATGTATCGAAAGACGTGTCAATTTCAGTTACACCTGGCGCAGCAATTGGAAAACAGAGAGTTCTTCGCTTCTAAAAGACAATGCCATACCAGTCACTCCCCACCTGAATGACTGATACATTAAACATGCAGAAAGCAGCGGGAGGACACTAGGGAAGGAGCGTTCAAAGACGAAAAACAACGCATCCAAAAACAAAAAAAAATGGAAAAATATGTTGCTCACTACACTACAGTACAATGCAGCTGTCTGGTGCTGCAAACTAGCACAATCACTGAATCTCAGCCTTTCCAGGAACACACAGTATTTTACTCTACAGTCAGTGAGGCAAAATCAGTGCTTAAATACACATTTAGTTGGTGTGTAAAGTCCCAGATATTCGCAATTGTTTTCCAGCTGCCACATGAATTTATTTCTGTGTCTCTGTACTATCCCTGCTATGCAAAAGTGAGCATTTCTTAGCTCTTCCGTGCTCTGAAAGCTATCCCAGCGAGGCAGCTGATCACACGGGCTTTTGTAAGAGAAGCAGAAGAGCATCTCTGCCCTCTAGTTCCCTGACAGGACTGTCAGAGTACATGCGAGCCTATAGACCAGATGTGCTAAAATCCGCAGTGCTCGCCGCGCTCATGAAGTGCTGACACAGCTGCCCTAGGCCTGGCCTGTTGTAGGAAATTAATTCAGGCAAGTCAGAGGACACCTCAGTCAGCGAGACAGACAGACAGACAGAAGGGGTCCTGTAAGGCAACAGTGTGAAGACGAGTGGAGTCTCTGGTCGTCTTTGTTCACTGCTGGACACGTTAAGACTCCATTAAGGAAGCCTGACACACAAGGCGATGGCTGTCTCTGTTTGACTGAGCAAGCAACTTATTAGAAGACTGGAACTTCTGCCTTTCCTCTCTGCTGCTCTCGCTCACTCATTCACACTGAAACACACACTGCAGTATTTAAAATGAGTTTTTACAATCAAATTAGGGTTGAATGTTGATGATTTTTAGACATGTTTACTTATTTGATCAAAATTGCAAAAAAAATTAAGAAAAGGTGACATTAGCTGTAGCTTTATGCTCTCCAGGGGTGTGAATCTTTGGCAGTAATTTGATTCGTGCACCAAAAATAGTTGAATTATGGAGTAATGTGACTGCAAAACCAACCATCTTGACCACATCTGCACCTATAAAACAGATACAGCTAATGCTAACTAGGCCTCCCATCATTTTTCCTGTATAATGGGGATAAACTCAACACTATTTGTGTGCAGGTAAATGAAAAAAAGCAGGTGCAAAGTTTGCTTTGCTTGCTAGCTTGTAATTTCTGAGTGACATTGTTAAATTGTGTTAAGGAGCAGATGCCATGTATTGCTAATAGGACTTAAAAGGCTATGTTGTATAGCAGTCAGTACTAGAACTGGAAGGATTGGTTAATCAGTTGATTGATTGACAGAAAAATAACTAAGCAACTATTTTCACAATTAACTGATTGTTTTTAGTCATTTTGTCAAACACTTCTTGAGTCTAACATCTCAAATTGACTCAATTTCCTTATTTTCTTTGTTCTAAATCATATCATAGTAAACTGAATATAACACATAACATTTTGGAGACTTTTGAAGACATCGCCTTCGAATACAAATGTTTCTTCATGTTTCATACACAATAATTGGAAAAGAGAGGCACATAATTGATATTAAAAATGTTGCAGATCCCATCAGTAACGTGTCCCCTGACAGTTTCCATTCAAAGCAGTGGTTTGAAATCGTGATACATGTTTAAAAAAATGTGTCAGAAAAAGATTTCATCCACTTTGACATATTAAAAAATATGTACAGTAGCTGCGATGTCATCACAGGTGAAAATCTGGTACACAAAAAGTGAGGACATCAGATTCTACACAGGCTTTAAGACATCTAAATTAAGAGGATTCATGCTTTATTTCTGCCTTCATGTGATGGACTGAAAAGCTTCTAACTGGCTGCCAAATCCTTAACACGGACCTTTGATTAATATTACTAATTGTGTCTCGCTGCAAGTGTTTTATCTGAAGATGAGGATGTGATTTTTTTTTTTTTAATCAGTTAGCAGCCTGTGTTGCTAGACTTACATTCCGATTGCAGTCTTAATCTTTAGTCTTTAGTTAGGCCTTGGGGAATCCTTGTTAATAGATCCTCTTGCTTAGGGCCTCTGGCTTAATCCTTGCCATTTACCACTTCCTATGCTAGTTTTCTAAATACTCTCAATTAGGTGGCTGGCAGGGCATTTTGTATCACTCCATGTTCTGACCACTCCTCTTTTTTTTCTCCCTGGTAGTATTTTAGAAGTGGGGGAGAGCAGGGTGAGCTGGAGGGTGGGTGCAGGGTTTGAGGGGGGTGACCTTGGCGATTATAGAAATAGCCATGATGGGACCTTGGTGATTCATCTTCAACATCTCTCTGGCTATACTGCTAACTTCATAGTGAAATGATAATTAACTCCCAGCATCAATTAGCATTCAGCGTGTAGAAGGGTAATGAGGAGCCAATTACAAGAAAATATACATAATCAATTATTTATTCGCTCTTAATTACAGTGAGTTTTACCCTGTTACGGCAGCGGCAGTTCAATTAATGACCTTCAGCTATCTTCATTTGAAATTGCTGCAGAACAGAGGAATTTACCAAACCCCTATTGTGAAACAAAGCAGGAGAAACACAAACACGCGCACACACACACACACACACACACACACACACACACACACACACACACACACACACACACACACACACAGACTTCCACAAGCTGAGAAAATGAACAAGAGAGAGCGAGAGTAGGAAGAGCAAGAAAGAGATGTAGTGAGAGAGAAAAGAAAGGAAGCAGAGGAGGGATGGGACTGGCACTGTCTGTCAGTCAGATGCCCAGAGCTGTGGTGTACACGGTGTCACCCACACGACCGAGCCGTCTGTCGAGGCCACCTGCCTCATTATGGGAAATGTATGCATCTGGGGCAGGCTCTGGCTGGCTCATCCTCAGCATGGGCAGGGAAAAATGGCACGCTGGCAACTATTACTGCATTATGTTAGCAAGCTGTACACACCACATGCATACATACTGCGCTGAGAGCAAAAACTAGTGAGAGTTTTTCACTGAATGGGCTGGAAAATTTATGGAAGTGACTGTGGATCGCTCGAGAGTTCAGACTAATATCCCTCCTGGTCGGGCTGTTTATGGCATATGGCAGCATGATGCATGGGAAAAAAAATGAGTAACTGTTGCTTTATGTCTCGAACTTTGGGTCCTGTGAGTTTGAGACGACATGTTAGCAGGTGGACAGTCGAACCTTGAGGCTGCATGGACCCCATGTCAGTGTCCCCCTTCTCTTCCCACACAGTCTTAAAGAAACCAATCCGCACAGATGGAACAAACTGATCACAACAGAAAACTTTCTCCCTGTCCATCGCTGCTCCCCCCTGCTCCCGCCTTCAGCCCATACCTGGCCTGAATACCATTAGACCTAATGGAGCACGGTGTGAGGGACAGCCAATCATGATGGCGTCCCGTCAGTGACACCGACATGTATCTTGGTGCTCATTATCATCCTTGAACAGCGCCAATTTACATCTGATGCTCTGACTAATTCTGCTCCAGTGTTGTCAAGAGGCATAGGAAGTGGCCTGGCCGTGATGACAGCGCGGCTGTCAGGAGCCCGTGGATGGAGGATTCCTCGGGGCATGATTTAATGCCCATGTCAAGCCCCGCTGTCAGCCTCTCTCTCTCTCCCCGCTCCCTGCGCTCCTTCTCTCCATCCAGCCATTAGGATTCAGCCAGCGGAGAGATGGAGCGATAGAGCTGGCGATTGGCCTGCTTAGGATTCACACTCTGGGCGAGAAAATAACACGCCCTGTTTCACAAGTGATTACCCTTTCCCTGTAAACTGCAATTAAGGCTAAAAAAGAAAGGGGGCGAAGAGGTGATGGAGAAACAAAACGTGTATGACCGCCAACTGAAGAGAAAAACCTTGAGTATTTTCCCTTGATGGTTTCACATGCTGCTTGTTTGTCTAATTTCCATAGACAACTTTTCGGTGGTGTTTTGCTGAGTTGTTTTGGTTTCTGTTTGGTTGTATAACACCCACAGAATACGTGCCCCCGTGCCCTCCCTCTTGTAGAGTGATTAACATATTGCATGATGTCTCTGGATAGTTCTGCCTTGCACTATGCAATCCTTTCTTGCTCTCTATATATTCATCTTATTCAGGATGGAAACTGAATTTTTTGTGGCGCACACGCCAGCCATCCTAAAAGTTCATTTGGTGTGAATTTTCAGGATGCTAGACTTGTTGTGGAGCTGAGGATAAAGCTGTGCATGCTTTTGCATATGCATGTGTCTGTTTGTTTTTTTTTTTTTTAGGAGAGGGAGACAGACGCTCTCTATTTATCTGAAACAGTAGTCAAACCTGAGACGCCTGACCTGTGTTGACCTCTGCTGAAGGTCAGAGGTGAGCAGGCCACAGATGGCTGGACAGAGAGGACACAGGGTGCAGACATTTCACATTCCCACAATTGAAACTGCATAATACGAAACATAAATCTGCAAAAATATATACATTTTTTTCCCATCAACCTGTGTGAAGGTATTTCTGCAGTATGTTTTCCTCCCCCTGTCTCTTCTCTGTGCAACAAGGCGGTGATGGATGAGCAGAGCTTTTGCTGCCTAATGTGCACAGAGCGAGGACATATGGCTCAGTTTGGTCCGTCCTTGTGAGCTCTCTTTAAACATGAGAACAGCTCTGCACACGCTGCAGAAACACCGCAACCGCCTCAAAAATAGAGGCCCGGCACGGTTTTGTGTTAGTCATCAGGCTTTAAGATCACAGTAGCAGAAATCAACCTGGCCGTTTCCCCTGCTTTAACTTTTAATGAACATTAATTAGATTCGGTCTGCCTTGTGCATATTTTGGCTCGGCTTCACATCCTCTTTGGCCACATTAGGCTGTGCTCGCAGCCACTGATTGCAGCTCTCACAACGCTTCAGCTGTACGAGAAAAAAAACACGTTCAGTTCACAGCATTAGCGCTGGAAATCAGTCAGAAGACGGGGGATGTTTATGGGTGATTTGGGTGATAGATGATCGGCATTTTCATGAAGTGTTTCTTTGGTATCCTTTAGCTATGGCTCAGCGTTTGGCAGGCTGAAGGGGGCAAACTGGGGAAGTGGGCTGTGCTGGTTTGGGGCTCAGGCCAGTTAGCATTGGCTCTGACTGGTACGTGTCTGGTCTGAAGCTGTGTGCCTCCGATTCTCAGTGTGCATTCACCACAAAACTGTGAGAAACCTCTGTAAATGGTGGTAAAAACTGTTTAGAATGCAGATTTTTAACAGAAAATGAGGTCTTTAAATACTACAAACAAATACGTAGTAAGAAGATATGTCAGAGAAATCAGAATATGTTAGAAATTTGACTTGGAACAGTTAAACCTGTATAAATAGTGGGAATTATAAAAGTAACCTTATAGGTATACATTCCAATTTTATGCCATTTAGCATTTTACATTAATCATTTTTTTATTGTTTGCTTTTTTATTTGCTAACTGTTGTTCTATAAGTGGCCTTGTTTAGCCTGTAATTGGCAATCACTTGAATTTGCTACTGCCACATTCCCATTAAAGGTAGAGTCAGAAAATCTAGTGCACTGCCTGTGAATGTCCGAGAATGCCTCTTCATGGCATGTGCAGGAAAATATCTGGTGTCTGTACACAGCCCTGGCTCTGTGGTTCTGACCAATCCACACAACACTATTCCAGTAAGTCCTGTGCACCTTTAAGCTTGTGCATGTTTGTGCACAGAACGGAGGGTAAAACAGACTGTAAATCTGGCACACACTATCTAAATATGCTAATTAGCTAAATATTAACAATCTTTTTTCCAGAATCACACACTCCACCTGTAAGTCAAGCATCCTGCAATAATATCCTGCAAAAATCTGTACGGAAATTCATCAAAATAGAGAGAATCAGGAAAATGATTAAGAATAAATAAAGAATACTTGATAACATTGGCGTTCCGGGGAAAATTTGAATGAGGAATTTGCATAATCTAACGGTGATTTTTACACTAATCATGTGGAGAAAGGAATATACCTGTCTTTAAGGGACAGCTGAGTCTTCTGTTTCTAGTATTTCAGGCTTTTCCAGAAGCCCTGTGTAAAATTTAAAGGCTGATTTGTTCATAAAACACATGCAGAGTGACAAAAACTATACCAAGAATGCAACCAAAAGTCCTGACTGGATACACATGAAATTAAACAGAAACTGTAATACATATATTTGAATATATGTAACTCTTTCTTAACCCCCAAACCATGAAAAATCATCTTTACAACTAAATAAACAAATACTTTGCTTCTGGGATCTGTGTAGGTTACTCAGTAAATCAAAACTTCAATGTATAGAGATGTTAAAAAAGCAACGAGTCGACATGGCTCTTGTTTTCACGTCCACATGATGATTTTTATATTCTATAAGTCACATCATTAATGGAATAAGCAGCATTTCCACCTTGAAACTGCAGTGTACTTGACTAACAGAGGTTAGGTGCTGTATCTGGTCCAGATCTGGATTGAAGATGGGGTTGTAAATACTCACAGGGTCTAAGAATCAGACTAATTCCTGGGTGGTTTTTCTGTGGGTCAGACAAGGAAGAATTCCAACGAAATCACAATATGAGGGATAACCTCCTTAGACAGTGTTCATGTCTGACAGTTTGGTCAATGTTTGTGCAATATTTCTGCCACTGAAATTGGACCTTTTTACATGAAGTTACTTTTGTAATGTTGAGTACAATCTTTTAAAAAAATTTTTTCCACCTATGGCTGCTCTCAAAAACATATATTCAATCTTACGTGGTTCATATGTAATCAATCTAAGGAAGCATTAGTCTTATATATAAATTGGTGTCTGGTTTGAATATGTGTGGCTGAATGACTCCAACTAAACTAACTGCCATTTTGTAGTGTAGCGTAGTTTTACAGTGTTTGAGCAGAGTCTGAGGTGAGCTGGTGTGCTTGAGCTGCAGGAAGTGATGGAGAAAGAGAGAGGGACTTCATAGATCTGCACATTCTAGAGGAAGCAGTGTAGAGTTGTATGGAAGCCATTTTGAGCCACAAAGGGATTATGTTCTTTGAAAAAAATCTAAATAAGAGACTTTTATACATAGATATGAGTTTTTAGGTGCTTGATACCTATTAATACCAACATTTTTTAAAAATCAGATGTCCGTAAATCCTTTCTCATTCTGATTAAAGAATGAGTGAAATTTGGTCACCTGACTGTTGATCGCAGGAGTCATTAATGGCTTTTTAGTTGAGCTGAGGAGCACAGAATTTTGTGTATTTTACAGAATCTGATAAGAAGAAATTGTTAATTTTCTCGGATTTTAAAATGAGATGTTGTCAAACGGGATTTTGATAAAATGTCCTAATCTGAGCTCTGATCTGGGTATTTTTTCTCACAGAACAACATGCTACGGATGATTAGTTTGCTGATTGTCAAGAAGTTGGAAATCCGATGGCTGTTTCAACAGCTTCTATCTCTGTTAAATGCAGCAATTTTGGTCATTTTTCTAAAAACATGTCTTTCAATCCCACTATTGGGTATTGGAGTTCACAGGATTAAAATGAAGCAGCACAAAGCAGCTTGTACTGTGTGGACAGAACCACATTCTGTCTGGTGCAAAGTCCCCATGCTTTAGCAGTTTAATCATTCTGTCAACAAGCAATTCCAATAAATGCATGCTCAAAATCATGAATAAACTAGTTTAATTACACGCTCCCAACAATAGATGTATTTAAAATGTTTTTAAATAGGAAAGTTTAACATGAGTATATGTTACACGATATTCTGTGGCCATATTAAAAGCATGTTTAATCAATTTAGCGAAACTGAATTGATTAAATATGCTTAATATTTGAGCATGTATAATATATCTGTGGATTGTTTCACCACTACAGACACTACACCATGGTATGAATTCACAGTTTTGCAACAGTTGATGTAAATGCACCAGTAAAAGCAGAGAAGAGGATTTTTAGCAAGTAATCAGAATGTAAACAATGTGAGAAAACTGTTGGTATTGTACAGGTTTCTCAGATCTTTTTAAAAAGGTGTTTATTATGTATTGCATGACAGTGTACAGTGGCTCATGGTGACTGTGTGTTGGTGAATGTGGAGTCTGACTCACAGGATGTAGGATGTGGGTATAAGCCTGCCACTGGCATCAGCTATGTCCTCTTTTTCCATTTTCTGCATGTTACCATTTTAAAAATCCACTTAGCTACAGCAAACAGCAACCTCCAGACAGCTGCTTACCACACTGAAAATTTCAAATTTTGCCGAGGTTTTGGGTAGCGCAGTTTTGCAGGCCTCATGGGATTTTTTTTTTGTGTGAATTGTCTGTTTTAATGACAGTGCTTGTGTGAATATTCCACCAAAAAAATTCCACCCATCACTATTTTGAGGGGACATTGATACTGCATCCCTCGGTAAGCTCTTCTCAAGATGATTGTGATTGGTTTAAGCCGGGGGTGTCAAACATACGGCCCGCGGGCCAAAAGTGGCCCACCAGAGGGTCCAATCCGGCCTGTGGGACGACTTTGTAAAGTGTAAAAAACACAGAGAAGACATTAACTGCAGATTTTAAACTTGTAGAACTATAGATCTAAAATAATTTCTCGTACATGACAAGTTGTTTTGATTCTAAAGTAAAATACTGGATTGTTCATTGTTCTCTGGTCATTTTGTATCTCATTTTTGTAATATTTTGTCTTGTTTTTTTTGTCTAACTTATTGTTTGTCACATGTTTTTGTCATTTATTTCTCGTTTGTCATTTTCTCTTTTCTTTTCATCTCGCTTGTGTTTCTCATATTTGTCATTTTGTGTTTTGCTTTATTCATTGTTTTGTGTGTCATTTTTGTCGTTTGCTTCACGTATTTGTCACTTTCTGTCTCATTTTTCTCATTTGTCCATTTTTTTGTGAATTTGTTTCTAGCGTTTGTCGTTTTTTGTCTCGATTTGTAAAATTTTGTCTTGTTTTTGGTCTTTTTTTAAAGTAAAATACTACATCGTCTACTTCCAGATACCTGGGACTAAATGTTTTGTGTCTTTGTAGATACATTGTGATCTGTAAGTTGTAATGTGTAAATGATAAACTGAGCGATAATGTTGAAATTGAATTAATTTTTCTTAACAGATTTCAGTTTGCTCATAATGTTTTCTTTTGCTGGTCTGGCCCACTTCAGATCAAATTGGGCTGAATGTGGCCCCTGAACTAAAATGAGTTTGACACCCCTGGTTTTAGCTAAAGTGGGTTTTTTTGCCCCGTAGCAGACTGATGATGAAGTCCAACCAGACCGATATGTACGACAGAATGGACTAGTTCAGTGAGACGTCCTTTAAAGGGTCAGTTTACCCAAATCACTCCAACCTGTATAGCCACTGCCATAGTTTATTCATCCAGGACAATCACTATAATTAGAAATGTGTTTGTTGTGCTTGCAGAATTACAAAAATTAGCATTGGGTCTTGTTCAAGTTGCACTGAATGAGGCAGAAAATAGTTTTTGTGTAATTTGAGTGAACTGAGCCTTTAACACAGTGTTTGTTTTATGCGTGAGCAATGATTCAGCAGCAGGATAAATAAGCACTTAGGACAGACAACATGTGAATGAAGAGCTGTTGTGGCAACAAGGCGCCAACTAACCCATGCAGTTATTATTTCCAGTTTGTGGTTAACTTCCTGTCTGAAGATGGAGATTGATGGATACCCAGAGTGCTCCTGTGTGTCTTGAAGGGAACTATTGATCGCTGTTGCCGTTGGTTTCAGCCTCCATTTGTTGATCTGCTCATGAAAGCCCAACTGCATGGATCATAGAAATGACCCCGGCTCTTTTTAATGATGTTTGAGCCTGAGAGAAAAAACCTGCTAACAGTCAGGCCGGCCATGCTGCACTTTCCCTCCAGAAGGACTCGATTTGTTTGTTTTTTTTGTGCTCTGGCGGATGCTGATGGGCACCCATGCCAAGAAATTGGGAAATACTTATGCATTCACTGATGTATCAGCGCACAACAATTGCAGCAATTTTGATAATGACGCTCTCTGATTTATGACACTTCAGCTCTCCGTCCATTTGCTAAATTGTGTTTAGTGTCGTTTTTATTGCAATTTTCATCAGTGCTTTTTTTCTCCCCTTTAAGAAGAGAAGGGATCATTAGCTTAGGACTATTCAACCATGCACAGAGGAAAAATGCCATCAAAGTTGTCACAGAAAATGTCCTTGTTCTCTAATTTATAAACAAAAAACACAGATTTTCCCTTTCATGTGGCTTCTTGGAGATAATTATGACAAGATGAAAGCAGTTAAATTCCTCCCTCTGTTCTCTGCTCTTCAGATGGTTCCCCCATTGTCAAAAATGGAGATGAGATTTCATGTGGCTGTCATTGCCTGTGTCCCCGTCTCTCTCCGTCTCCCTCTCTCATGTCTCTTTTCCTCCTCCTTCCTGTGTCTCTCTCATTCTCCGACTGTCTCGCCGTTTCACTCTTCATTGTCAGCTTTTTATTGAACTCTGATATTGGGATCTGTAACGGTTTCAGAACTGCCAATCAATCAGTCACTATCTGTCTCAGAGGTTGCTGTCCCCTAATGGAAGAGAATGATTAGCTTTTATCAGCTCACTGATTTAGATGGTTTAAAGCTCTCGAGCGCAATCAAAGGGACAAATAAGCCCTCTTCCTGCACGCATATGTTTCTGTGCACAAACACACACACACACACGCAGTGTTGATGGGATGTCTGCAGACCCCTCCTCCCTCCCCTCACACACTCTGAGGCGACGGGCTGGTGCACTGCAAGTGTGTCGTGCCACGCTGTGGTGTCTGCGTGCGTGTGTGTGTGCGTGTGTGTGTGTGTGTGTGTGTGTGTGCCCTCCTGGGAGGTAATTACCAGAATAAATACAGTAGAGGCCATGGCTGCTAATTTATGCCTGATTGTTGACAGTCAGAGTATTGTTTAACATGCACAGAGAGGGCCCTCGGTGTTGTGTTTCATGATCCTCCTCGTGTGTGTGTGTGTGTGTGTGTGTGTGTGTGTGTGTGAGCGAAAGGCGACGGTGTTGTGCGATGCGTCCTTGTTTTCCGTGATTATCCTCTTTACTCCTCTGTGTGTCTGTGACCCTGCTGGTTAATGCAAACACTCAGAGTGATTCTGTGTGAAGTGTAGGTGTATGTATGCAGACTTTTCTGGCTAGTAACCTTTGGACATTCCCAACCTGACAGAGCCATGTTGCATGCTTACAGCAGTTTGTGCACTTTTATAATACCAATTTGATTTTTAAGGCCATGTTGCAAGAAAAATGTGTAATGGGTTCTAGCTTTAGCATGTAGCTCAGGTCGATAACGCCATGCTCAGATAGACGGCGACACCGCATAAAAAATGCAGCTGATTTAACCACTGTGTTGACACAGCAGGGGCAGCTAGTGAAGAGGGCTCCTGCAAAAAAAGAACAAAATCAGAATCTAGATCAACTTTTGCGACTTTTCAATGCATTGGCATCTTGTGAGGCTTTGCAGTGGCCAGTCATACGTGCACATTCCTGGTGGGGAAGTCAGATGTTCCTTATGATCAATCACACCAAAAATAAGTAGTAAAAATGTTGTAAAATCCCATGCAGTGTTTTGGAATTTGATCAGCCTTAAAATGAATGATTATTGAAACAGAATGCCTTGACTAGAACACAGCTGCTTACGTTGCTTTTAAACATAGGCCTGTTACTAGTCTGAATGTGTTTTAATTTTGATAAATGTGTGGGAATATGTGTGTGTACAGTGTTTACACAGTTATCAATTGCAGTATTTCCTATTTTCCTTTTTGATAATAAATCTCATGAAACCAACAATGCATTAGTTTATCTCAAATTTTCTGTCCACCTGGGTCATGTGTTTCTAAAGAAAGTAAGCTGTTGGAATAAAGTCTTTTATTGCAAGAGTTATACACACAAGGTTAAATAGAGACTAATTTCTGCCACAGATTGATACGTTCTATGTGCTAATGACTACTTGTGGCAAAGGGCCCATAATAAATTAGTTCACAAGTTCTTTTGCACAAACAAAATCAAATGAGGCTGTGGTATCAGACAATAGTCTCTAGTTTGCTCAGTTTTTTAATGGAATTTTCCTGGAATCTGTTGGAAAGAAGCAAAATATTAGATATTGCTCAGCTGTTCCATGAATTTTAGTCTTTTATCCATGATATAGATTGATTAAAACCTATTTTTATCCAGTAAAGAAGCTGTGGTTACTTTACGCGAAGCATTTCTGCGGTTACAGAGAAATCTCCATCAACTCCCTATTCCTCCAGTATCCCTCGCAGCCACTTTCTATTGACTTTTCTTCTGTTCCTGAACCACACTTGTTATCAGATAGGCCAGCTGCGGCTGTGTGGTTGAGGGGCTTTTAACGCCTCATAGACACCTCATGAACTTTATGAGCATGAGAGGATAAAGAGTTCACAGTGCTGCAACCGAGAGCGCTGCTAGGACTGTGTTGCACAAATTATCTGCAAAAAAAAAGTCACTCGAATGGAAGTTCAGACGCTGCCACCCAAATGAGGTTCCAATGAAGTTAACTCTGGGTCCAGAACTTTTAACGATAGCCTAGGTCTATCAAAGATATTGGATATTAATTCATTAATAATAGATACTAATGAGCTTTGAAGCGTTGTACTGTTGGACTTTAGAAGTCCCTAGTGAGTAATGAAGCCTGTGGAAACACCTTTGAGGTGCTGGGGGCCGGGGGGCCTGGCTGGAGGAAACACTACAAGTCTTTGTATTAGAGCTGATTGAGCTGGTCTGCGCCCCGGCTTCGTTACAGCCGACCACTTACACGCCCCGATTTCTACTGAGGAGAGCGCTGATGAATTTGTTTAATTGAACGTAAATAATGAATTCCCAAGGAAGAGATTTGGCCCAGTTGTAATTGCCAGAGATCACAGTCCACAATACCAAACTTCAAAACGGCCGAGCCAGGCGGTCGTAAGAGCCATAACGATGACTTCGAAGAAAAAAGAAAGGAGTGATATGGGGAGGGGGGGCAACAGAGGAGGAGTAACGGAGACAGAGATGGAGAAAAGACGATGAACTAATGAGGAACAAAGACCTAACGAGTTTCGTGAGGAAAATGAAGTGTTTCCAAAGTCGTCTTTAAACTTGGCGAGATGAAACGCGGGAGCGGCAGTTGTTTTTGACAGCTCGGGACGAGATGGGCCACAGCTCAGAGAGAGAGGGGTAATTCCCTATTCCTTTATATTACCCGCTCTCTCTCCCTCTCTCTGTCTCAGCTGGGAGCCTCCTCATCCCTCTCTCTGCTTCCCTACATTGATTCTTGAATTAGACTGTTTTATTGAATAATTAATAGGCCTTTTCCCATGATTGATGATTTGCATGGCTTGAATATTAGCTTTTCAATCAAACGCAGCTTGTTCTAATGTAACCATATTGAAAACATGTCAAACACTGTTTACCCACTTTGTGCACGATGTTGTCTTAAGTTCTGGCTGCTGAGGCCTCACAATGCTCAGCGGTGGGGAATGGCCTTGTCGAGCGCCGGCTCAGTGCTGATTACAAGGCCCCTGAGTTCTGACACTCACACTGAACACGCATATATACATATATATTCACTGAGACACGGTTTGGCATGCTGGCACACAAATTCACCCACAGAAACACAAACAATCCTTGCCTTACATACAGGCACAGACATGCGCGTACATACAGCCATATGCACAGACACGCTTTCACAAAAATATCCACTAGAGAGCCCTTATAGCTTTTCTTTCCATTGAAAAGACATCAGTTCCCCAAAAGAGCCTGTCTAATAGTTCCAGTAGCGCTGTGCTTTAGTTTGAGTGGCAGCGAGGCCAGTCTGGGAATAGATTGTCAGGCATATTGCATCTACCATCTCAGCGCTGTATCACAGAGAGAGAACACATCAATGCTAGGAGAGACACATGCATTAAGATTCCCTTTTAATTTGACTGGGATTGAAGTCGAGCGCTAAATTACGCCGTCATCCCCCTCAGCCGCCTCCCCTCCTCCTCCTCCGCCCCACCCGAGCTTGTTTTTTGTTTGTTTCACTTATTTATTTATTTCCCTGCCTTACTTATTCATTCATTCCAAGAGTCCGATTTTCTAAGAGTGTGTCAGCGCGTCGCTCAGCGCATGAAAGCACTTTGCGTGGCGTTGTGTCTGGTGTGTTTAGACGGTTCCAAACATGTGCATGGTTAAATAATTTACAGCGAAACTGACTAATGACAGGCAGTGATCATGTCGAGATGAGGAGGCCTGGGTGACTGCTGATCAGGGACAGAGCCTGTCTCTTCCCCTCACGCTCACTGCTACTGTGTGTGTTTGTGTGTGTGTGTGTGTGTGTGTAGTTGTGGATCTGGCTGTGTTGTGAGTGTGGGAAGGAAATATGTTTGTGTTGGTGTCTGCAGGAAGCTGCACAGATTACAGTTCACTCCGCTATATATGGAGTGGATGGATCCTTCCCAAGACATTTGCAGAAAATTGATTTTGAGTTCCATTCATCACTTGGGTTTTGTGTGTGACAGTTCATTCACTGTGTATACAAGGAAGCTGTGAGCTCTGCGTGCTCTAAGTTCCCAAGACACTTCACTGAGGAATGCATATGAACCTGAGATTGAGTGCTGTGCATGATTTGATCTCTGATGATATACTGTAGATGTTTGTGGTGGAGGTTTATGCTATAGTGCTGCATCACCACAGCAACTATTGCTAAATGGTTCATTATTTCTTGGCTTTTGAGACACAAAGTCTTTGAGTGTTAATATGAATATTCAACAGAAGAAAATCAGGCACAAATAACATAAGTTTAAAGGTAATGTTTGTAGTATTCTGTATTTTTGTTCTTGTTAACAAGTGCCCTGAAAATAGCAAAACCAACCATTTATATTTCCATCTCTCAGTACTTTCTGATTCTTGTCAGGCCCAAATTTCAATTTGCACATTAATTTATGATCAAATACATGTAAAACTAAGATATGATTCAGCCTGGCAGCAGTGTTTCCCAAAAATTTAACTCCTATGCAACTAACTGCCTTCTCATTTACTTTTTTTTTGAAGGAAATGTAATTGTGTCTTGAAACAAACACAGTTTCTAAATGAAAGGTAACACTGTGACTAAGTAGGAAAGGCTCCCAATTTGAAGGAGTCACAAAGTCCACATTAAGAGGGAGGATGGCAGCAGATGTCAGGAACAGGACTTTCATCCAGGACACTGGCTTATATCAAGTGTGGGACCACTTTTCTTGGTGTTAAGTTTCCTTTTCACTCATTTCTTTTTGGTTTTCACTCTATTTAGTCAAATTTTCTCTCTGGGTTAACATGTTTGAAGCTTTCTCTTCATTCTTTAGGTTATCTGATATATGGTTGTCTGAAAAAAAGGAACAGTGAATAAATATAAGCAAAGATATGTTGATTTCTGATAAATTTGTGATGTGTCAGAACCAAATATAGACTACCAGAATGTACGTTTCCCTCAAAATATAATTGAAAATGCAGTTTAGTTGTGTAAGTGTGTAATTTTTGGGAGAGCTTGTTTAAAAGTCCTAGTGATTTCCTAAAAAAGGCGGATTCTGTAGTTCTCTGTGCTTTGGATACACAGACAAAACCTTCTGCAGTGGCAGCAAAATTTCATTGTTGATTTAAATATCTTTATGGGGTTTGTTAACAGCAAGAAAAACAGTAATTCCTCCGACTTATCCTTTAATAATGCTGTTTGTTTTTTGTCCCTATTTTCTCTTCACTTTCACTTTAGCACTGCAAGAATTTCTGAGCTTTGCAAAGTGATCTTATTGACACAATCACCATGAAACTAAATATGTGGGAACATAAAATCCTGGAGAAATCTGTCTTCTCTAACAGATTTGTAGCTTAATATTTGGGATTGCGCTGCCAGTTGAGTTACGCTGGTCAAATGTACAATAAATGTATATAAAATGATGTAAAAAAACAATGAAAGACCAAAATAAATGGATGTAGAGGATGCAAATTGATGCCATTTTAAGATTTTTTTCCGGATTGGTGCCACATTTTCATGGGATAATTAAATCTGGTTGAAGAGAAATGTGAATTAGTGAGGGCACTGCACTTTTTTCAAATGCAGTCAGTTGCCAACAAAGATGTTTAATAAGAAGCTCTCCAGCTAAAGAAAGAAACATTAAACAAAAACACATATAGCACAATAACAACCTCCCAAACCTCAGCTCCTCTCACTATAAAGGCACCTTGAAGAAGAGGGCCGCTCCCTGGGGCTTACCAAGTATCTGATCTATTATGCAAAAAATCATTAGGCTAAATTAAAAAGCTGTTTGAGGGTAACCAGATCCTTTAATGAGGTCAGCGAGCCGAGCAGCGACATTAAAACACAACCCCAGAACAGAAACACAAGACAAGAAGAGAGGGAGGCCATCGATTATCAATCACGCAGGTCATTATCTCGCTGACTCTCCCTCTGCCTCGCGCACACACATAGACACATATGCATGCGCACACGGCAACACACTCAATTACATACACATTCCATTCCTCTCACTTTCTCCTCCTGTCTTTATTTATCAGACGGGTAAACTTTTTCAGTAATCATCCCTTTAAGCTTCCTCACAACTTCACTGGTCAGTCGGTGACAATCGCGGTAATCAGGACGGATTCTGCGTCTCCTCCTGGCAGCATCGTTTGTTTTCAGGTGTGTGTGTGTGTGTTTTGTGTGGACGTTCAGGTTCATCTGACAGTCTTCGCAGAGTTCCCGGGAAAAGACATCAGTTTATTTGGCATGGTGAGCGTCTCTCTGTCTATTTAATTAGCAGCGTTGAATCTCAAGCAGGCTGCAGATCTAAAAATACAACCAAAATGATGTTAAAGAGACAAGATACAGTAAAAGCTGACAATTATGTTAATACGGCTCAGTTCTGATAAAGATATACACTAAGATGTGTCCAAAATGCCTCGTGAAGCAACACAGAAGTGGTCTCTGTGTGTGCGTTTGTGTGTAAAAGAGCTACAACAAAGGCCTGATTTCTGTACATTAGCTGCATATAAACAACATGTCTGCTCCTGATTATATTTACATCTCATAACCTTAAAACAAACACATTATTTGAATCTTAATTGGATGACAGTCGACACTTTCAAGCTTATATTCATTTAGCCACCATGTAGAAAGCCATTTGACCTCGCTGGCCTCATGTAAATGTAATATTCCTGCTTGTATTAGTTGTATTATCTGATCTGCTGCAAAAGGGACAAAGTTAGTATGTTTTCTTTTCAGATGGTTAAATATCATTTGTTTTTTGTGTATCCCAATGAACATACAAACCTCAAACTACAACTTAACTGGTTGATGAAGGTGGTAATTCCAGTTGTTGTTGCTGAACTTTCTAAAGGCACAGTTTACCCTGCAAAAAACATTTTAAAATTAGTTTGAACTTCAGTCAGGTCAGTGCACTTGTATTTCTTGAATTTTAATACAACACAACTTGTCTGCTTACTGTTTTCTGTGTATGTTATTATATCTAAGCCCATAATTATTGTTACTCATACTAAATGTTGATATATGGGTTTTTTTCTGGCACGAAATAACAAAAACAAGTGCCAAAATATTGAATGACATTGTGCTAGAGATGTTAATAATACATTTGAGCAATTTCTTTTGCAATGTCTAAAAGTATTTCTATATCTTTTCAGTAATTAGTGGCAAAACCCTTTATTTTCCACCGCATCAGTCATCATCGGTTCTTATTATTGCTAACGAGGTTTTCATTCGTCTCTGCTGGGATCTTGGACCACTCCTTTTTCAGTGACAGTCTCCAGGTCTTTAAGGTTGGAAGGCTTCCTCACCGTCCCTCTGGTCTTCAGTTCCCTCTACAGGGATTCAGCTCTGGACTCTGACTGGGCTGCTCCAAAATATTGATCTTGTTTTCTGGTAACCAGTTCTTGACCCCCTTGACTGCATGTTTCCGATCATTGTCTTGTTGGAATGTCCACTGCAGCTAAAGCCAAGTTTTCCTACAAACTGCTGAATGTTTGATGAAGAACACTCCTAAAGCATTACATTTTCACCAACTAACTGCTAGGATTGACTTCTTGAATGCTTCTTTCGCCAAACAAAAACCACGTCTCTCTTCAAATAGTACAATTTTTGCCTCAACTGACTGCAGAATTGAAGCTTTGTCCAGGTGAGCTTTTAAAGAGGCTAGGTGAGCTTTAATTGGCCTCTTTTGGAAAAACTGAGTTCTCCTTTTTCATGGTGTGGAACTCCTCGTACTTTCTATTTGGACACAGTGGTCCCTGGCACTTGAAAACCCTTGGATATGGATATATATCCTTTCCCCGTCATGTGAGTGGCCACAATGCACAACTCTCTGTCAATGATGGACCCTAATAGCAAGCTCAAGAGGCTCTTTGGTTTTAGTCATAACTTGCAATTATCTAGTAACTGACCAGAGACCGACTGCATCAACTGTTCTCAATTTATAGCGTGTTAGAACGCTCTAGAACATAGTAGAAACCATTTGGACTGGTAGTGAAGCTGCATTTTCCCAAACATTTGTGGCAATTTCAAGGGCTATGAGTATTTTTTTTAATTGTGTAATCATCATTTGTCAGTTGCAATGTCATTTCCGGCAAGAAGAAACCTAAAAATTCAACTTAAAGCAAAATTTGGCTTGGAATATGAATAACTTTGGGCTTTGTGTGTGCCAGTGCTGCCATTAACTCCAAAACTGGAATGAATTTATAGAGTTTCAGGTCTTCTTGTTTCACTAATATTAAGGTCAGCGAGTGTTTCACAGCAGCCTGATATTTTGCACTGTGCCCCCGACAGCATTATCGCTCCGACCCAAACATAGCTGAAAGCTTCGTCCTCTGCGGTGCCATTCATGCCTTACAACTCATGGCTTGTCTGTGCATATATCTTGTTTCATGTGTGTGTCAGGTGTTTGGAGGGTTGATTAAAACCTAAAATAGCTACCTGGTGATGTATCCAATCAATCACTCTCGCCCTGGCCAACCTCGTGATCCGTCCTCTCTCCTTCCCTCTCAGTAACTCTCCCTCTCGTCTCCCCCTCCGTCTGACTGACTGTCTACGTCCATTTTCTCATCTGGTATCATCTCGCCGTCACCTGGCCGAGCTCTGGGGACGGTTTGTACGTGTCTGTCTGCGTCAGCCGACCCCTTGACCTCCGGGGAGCTGAGTGAGAGGTCTCGGTCTGGGCGTGCATCAAACGGGACAGTTGGCACGGCTCAATCAGATGCAATTACGGCGGCTGCGTTTAGTCTGTCAGTGCGTGGAGCGAGGCCACAGATAGAGGCGAGCGCTGTGAATAATGGAGGAGCTTGGCGTTCACCGGAGAGCAGCCAGCCTTCAAAAACGTAGCCGCTCCTTTAGCGCTCTGGCCCCGATCGCTCCTCACTTGTGGGAAGGATTGTGGCAGGCGTTGTGTTTTAGCAGCCTGTTATTATGTTACTCACAGTTTTCTATCACCGGCAACCGTCAGCTGTAGAGGCCGTGAGACAGAGGAGGCCATGATGACTGAAATACTTAAAAGGACGCGCAGCATTCATTTCACAGGCTGCAGCGCTTTGAGAGCAACAGTTGTCAGCTGATCTGAGGACAATTATTAGAACACCTGCTCAATGCTTTTGGTAACATGTGGCCCCCTCTCTGTCTCATGATCAACCTTTAAAAGCCTGCACAGACTCGTGTGACACATGGACTGACACCAGCTCACACACACACCGCAGGTTTGAGCATATATGTTTTTCACTGATAAGACATTGTCTTTTCTGTGCGTCGATTTTTTTTTTTTTGATCCATATTGACTATGGTCCAATTAAGGAAATCCCTGACATGGTTTCCACAGCGGCAGGGGGTCACATGTCAATCCTCCAACCTCAGTGTTTGATTTTGTCTGCACATTGTAGCTCGATTGGCTCTGACGGTTGTGTGATTGGGATGGCAGATAAGAGTCAGGCCTGTATGTGTGTGTGTATGTGTGTGTGTGATTAGGGCTTAATACATGGAAGCGTGTTGCAGAACCTGCTATACTTTAAAGGTATGATTGCTCTGTGTTCTTCCTGTTTGAGCGTGATTGAGCAGCTCTCTGTGACCTTTAGGTGGTAGGCCTGCAGCCTTATGATTAGAGGGTCACAGACTCAAACCCTGCTCCAGCTGTTCCCCTTCAATCCCTGTACAGTCCCAGTCGCAAATGGGAACAGTTTGATGACATCACCAGTCACAGAGAGGCCAGTGGGAAGTCCAGCCTGCCCCTTCCCCTCACCTCTGGGATGGTGCTAATGAGGCGTGCCTCGCCGAGCTCCGCTCTCTTCCTCTCTGTCTAATTCCATCTGCTGTACTTCCAAAGTCCTGCTCTGTTTCAGAGTCATCACTAGATCACTCTGCAGACCAGAGACACCCTACAGCTCATGCTGTTGCAGCTTTCTAATGATTTGCTCACAGGAGACTGAAAACTCAGCCTGTAGCTCGGCCAACGAGCAGGCCGACCAGCCAGCCAGCTCCACGCTTTCTTGTCCCTTAGATCTCCTTAAAGCTGCACAGTAGGAGGTAACCTTCACACATTTTGATGTGAATAACTGGCTTGTGTGCTCGCTAATTTGTCGGCCAAATCACTCCAACAGAAACGTTTTGGATACAGGCGAAATTTATTGGTTCATTGTGTGGAAGCAGCATGTCCCTCTTTTTTGTCTAGGGGCGAAACATCACTTGCTGGAGTTGAATAGTAATTAGTCACAGGGGACGGTCCATAGTAAAAATAAAATGACTTGTTTGGTGTTGAATTAACTTGAACAATGGCATGTGAAGGCAGGAGCATCAGCAAGAAAAGAAAAAAAGCAAAAAAAAACCTGTTATCAATATGCAAAATTGGCTGATTTGTTTATTCCACGCCTGTTTTGTTTTGTTTAAAGTAGAACTCATTGTCTTTTTTCTGTGTTAGATACAACGAGGCTATTGGGATAGTCATTAGAAATTCAAAAACAAAATAATGATTGTACCATATTTATCAGATGTTGCTATTTATTGCGAGCAAGCTGTATTTTTTTTTTCATCACACTCTGGCAGTTCCACGGAGAGTAGGCCAAGCTGCTCTCCCCTCACATCTGCCTGTGTACAGCCTGTGTAGTGAATTCACTTTGCCACGATCGAACGAGCTGCAAGGTTTTGAACTCCAACCACAGTTAAAAGACATTACAGTTGCGGTTGCATGTGACTTTGAAAACTCAAATCTTTTACAGTTTCTGAAGGGAACACTGACAAGACAGAGAGCGAGGCTCTCTTTCTTGCAGTTTTGTTTTTCTGTTAAAAATCAAAAGACGTTGCTCACTTTATTTGCCCCTAATCAGCATGCAGCTGCTTTGGTGGTGGATTGCAGAGGTGTAAACCATGCTCTTTTCCTGTACAGCATTTTTACATCTTTCACAAAAGGCTAAATTTTTGTACTATGCAGCTTTCAAAAAAAAAAAGAAAAAAGACAGCAAGCCTTTAAAGAGACCACAGATAATTTTCACAAACCTATATGTTTTATTTTATCTAATGGCAAATATTTGTGGAGCATTTACTTTGCTGTGATGTTGCCTTTAATGCTTGATATACCCACATCATGTTCCTCATTTCCTACACATCTATAAAATATTAAAGCAGATGAAGCTGTAGTTATAGATTTATGTGTAATTGTTGTGAATAAGGAAACTAAAGACGAGCTGAATTTGTTTTTACATCTCCTGCTTGTTTTGATAAAGCAGTGGCACGTTGAACCAGAATTTTCGTCACTGTGTTGAGTTTGACTTCCCATGATGTAACTGATGTAATCAGGATATCAGGATGAGCTCAAAGCAGATGTTGTTTTGGCCTCCTTCAAACCCTTTTCTCGAACGTGATTCATTTGGCAAATAGTTTTATTAATAACCAGCTTCTCCTCCTCCTCCTCCTCCGCCTTCTTCCCAGCTCTGTGTCACTGAAAAGCATTAGAACAGCTTGCCTTGATAAATATAGAACTGCACAATGTCTTTAGCAATGCAGCTGGACAGAAGAGTGAAGTCAGAA
Source organism: Amphiprion ocellaris (assembly GCF_022539595.1). Classification (NCBI taxonomy): domain Eukaryota; kingdom Metazoa; phylum Chordata; class Actinopteri; family Pomacentridae; genus Amphiprion; species Amphiprion ocellaris. The sequence continues at coordinate 3,871,215 of NC_072776.1, read as the reverse complement.
ATTGGAGGTGCCTCAGTCGATGTTCAAACCAGAAGAAGTCAGAGAGAATGAATGAAACCATTAATCATGATGTTTGGATGCTCGTATATTAGCAGTAACTGCGATCTGTGGTTAGCATCAACGCTAAGTTGGTGTGGCACGAGGGCGGTTTTTAACTGTTTATAGTCAAAAGTTAATTTTGAGCAGGCTGTGCCCACTCTGTAGCAAACACACTCCATGAAACATGTCTAACATGTGTGAGAGATGATTGGAAAGGGAGAGAATGAAAGAGAGGAAAAGAGAGAGTGGAGTGAAGGCTTTTTTTTTTGCTCCAGAGTTCCAACTGCGCTGCACATTTTTCATTTCCCACCGAGTTGAAAAGATCAGGTAATTGAAAAGGAGACAATCCAGCAGCCAAGGCTCCACAGATGCCAATGAAAAGCTTCAGAGATATTAGAGTATTACACTTTGGGCCCTGTCTTTGTATTTCTTTCACATGGGGCCTATGGAAAAAAACTGGCTTTATAATGACAACACCTGAAAAGTGTTTTCCATCAGGCTCATGCATCATTGTCAGCGCCGGAGATGAAACTGTATTGTTTCTTTTTGGATGGGCGATTTCAATGGAGAGACAGCAGGCTGAAGAGAGAGAGGAAAGGATGGCTGGCTGGATGGATGGATGGATGGATGGATGGATGGATGGAGGAGAGCAACAGAGATGCAGTGTGCTCTCTAAATGCAAAGTACATTGAGATGTAATAAAAGTCAGATGTTCAACATCTTCTTATACATGCACCTTCCCAAATAATAGAAAGTTGGGCAGTTCAAGACTTTTATTACTTTCTGGGATTCTGTGCATTTTATGTGATTTATACAGCTCACTTGTACTGGTGATCCTATGAAAAGTTGTGTCCTGCATCGCCGTCCTCCCAACAGAAATCTGCAGTTAATATTTATTATAAAATAATGAATAACTTAGGCAACATAAATAAGTGAATGTCCAGATCTGAATACATCAAAAAGAGCAGCTGAAAAAGCGGATCGTTTATATATGACGTGAATAACAGGACGACTTCCTTTAATCAGTGCAGTGTGGGATATCTGGTGTATCCCATTAGTTTTTTAATACGGAGGAAGGTTAAATGTAAATGTAAACAAATGAAAATGTATTCGGCTGCTTGATGTCTGCGGACTTAACATGCATGTCATATAGGAATTCTTCATATTTTGGACGGATCTCATTTTTCCAAACACACTGCCCCTCCGTCAAGCCTTCCGAGTGGGATTTGTCTAAGATTAATAGTTTTATGATTTATAGGCTGGCAGTGTGTGAGCAGAGCCGCACCTCCAAACAGCCAGATATACAATTATCCGCTGCTCTTGCCCTATATGAATGCCATTTCCCCGGCATCCCTCCTTAAAAGAGACATGGGCCATTTGTCTCCCTAGCTGCCTCCTCACCCAGGCCAGTAATAAGCCATCTGCTGGATCTGAACATGAAAGATTAAAATGATATACAGTATGAAAGCTCTCTATTCAGTTGCTAATGTCCAAGATTCAGGGATGCAGAGGCCAAAGCTGTCATCTCTCTCAGGAAGAGGTAATTATCACTCTTCCTCCGAGGGGCGGCCGCTGCCTCCGCTTCAGCTTCACGCAGGACCCAGCCCCCGTGCCGGCTGCCACTGGCCAAACCTCATTTAGTAGGCCAGAACAATGCCCGACCAAATGTCTGGCTAATCCCCACAATCCTTTGTATTCATTGAGGGCTGGTCGTATGGGCCCGAGGAGAGGACCCTGCTGCTCGTGTGTGCTTATGGATGTGTATTTGTGTGTGTGCGTTCGAGGGCAGGGGGTCAACTTCAAGCCCACAGTGCTACAGGCGAGGCGGGTGATTATTTCACTCACTGTCATTAAGTCGTCGTCTGTATGAGTGTGTGTGTGTGCGCGAGTGTGCACATTCTTGGGTTAGGGGCTATCCCTTGTAAATAATGGGAGATTAGAGTGAGGCACATTTGTTGTGTGAGTTTGATCTACATCTGAGAAATGGTGCAAAGAGGAGCAACTTAAATTGGCCACGTACAGGAAGGGATGGAATGAGAGCAACACAATCCACAAGAGTTACACAATGACCAAGTTTGGACCTTTGAAATTATAGCTTATGGCATTATTTCCTGATATTTTTAAGACGGGCATGTTTTTTTTAATTTGATTGACAATCCATTTGTATTATATGGCAGCATAGTTCACAAAACGCTGCAGAAAAATCTAATTATTTTGGCATGAGACCGCACCATATTAAAACGAGAATAGGACTAGAAAAAAACAGTACAAGGAGGCTGTGTTAGATGGACCTGTTGTTTAAGATACTGGGGAGAGATGAATGCATTTAGAGGCTCATCAGGGAGCAAAAACACCAAACAGAAATGTCATATTACCCAATAATCCACCAGCTATGCGGGGTTACGTGTATTTTAGTGATCTATGCAGCACTTTGATATTATGTTGTGTTGCAAGTTTCCAGAAACCCCTCCTATACTGGTGTCTTTCAAATGAATGAGGTTTAAATGCTACAAGCAGCAACTTTAGGGTTCAAACTGGAAGAGAATTACCCATACACTGTTTATGGGTGTATAGTTCAAGTAAACACTGGCCTGGATTAGAGATCCAGGTTGTCAGTATCAATATTTTTTATATTATTTCCAATGTGCTATCCTGTCTGCCTCCTCTCTTTATCTGTAGTCATCATTCTGCGGTCAGTTTTCCTCCACCAGCATTGTGTGATTGGTTATACATTGCAAATAATAAGAAATGGGTGAAATGGTGACTTTTTTCCCCCTGTTAAACTTATGTAAAACATAAATACATAAAAATAATTTTACAAAGTTGTGTATTTGAGTTTGTGTTATTCTAAATTATGACACAAACATCTTCATTTTTCCTTTACTTATTATTTACATATGTGCGTCTAAAAACAATTAAGTCAACCCCAAGCCTATATAGCCGTCAGGACTGATTAAAATAGAAGCAAATCTGGTTCATGAGCGGCTGAAAAATGCAGCTGAAACTGTGTTTTTCTTTATAGATGCACTAAGACGTCTCAAAATGTCTGGTCCAAAAGGCTGCCATGTAAAAATGTGCTTTTTTTTTCGTAGTTTTGAATTTTTTTTCTATGACGTTTAAGATGGTGGTCGACATTCCTTTCCTTATTATTTCTGGGCTTTATTTGACATTGTCATTGTCATTTGTGATTGACAGGAAATGGACTGTGGTTGTTTCAGTTAATGTGGTCTGCACCGCAAACATTAGACTAATATTTCTGATTCTGGCAGGAATGCCAAGGACTGATTTACCCAACAATAAAACTATTTTTAACAGTAGTCACTGTTACTGATCGTCTCTAAAGTGTGCTATAGACTTTGTCATTCAGACTATTTCTCCTGTAGAAATGTAGAAAAAATAACCACAGGGAGGTTTATGGATTATCCAGAGCAAAGACGGCTCTGTCTCCCAAAAATGAGGTTCCTATACAACTAAATTGCATTTTCAATTATTGCTTTTTAAATCAGCTTCTTTTATTGCCTTAGTTTTTCTCCTTTTCAGACAACCAATCATATATTAGATGGGTCTGGACTCATCACCGCGATAACCCAGAAAAATGGAGGAGAAGCTTCAAACACGTTGTGAAAAGGTCGTATTACAACCCAAACCATGATTTTCTCCTAAACATAACCATGTAGACTTGGTGCCTGAACTTAACTAAACTCCTAACATGCAATTTTCATTGTTTTGTGTCAACGAAAAGCCTTAAATTTTCCTTAACCTTACCATGTAGTTTTGGTGCTTAAACATAACCAAACAGGGAGTGAAAATTGAGTGTAAACAGTGAGTATAATGGGAAAACAAACTGTGGATGAAAGGCCAGATTTTTTTTTCCTCCTTCCATTGTCTTTGTGACTCTTTCTAACAGGAAGCTTTTCCTACTTTTGGTAAGAAAATATGCTTGAAAATGCAGTTCAGTTACGTAGAAACTTAATTTTTGGGAGGCAGTGAGACTCTCTGACTGACAAGACATTTTTGCTGTTGAACATTTTCAAAGTAAAGGACAGAAATGTGAGTAACCGCATCTCAAAGCTTTGAAAAATGGAGCCCAAATTATTTTCTTTGATGCCATCAGAGGTTTAGCAAGAAAATCTTTTTTTAGAGAACTGACCCTCATCTGACACAGTGACCGTCTTGAAAGACTGTGTGTGATTTCAACATAACAGCCACCTGCAGCCACAGTGTCAGAGAATTTGCAATCTTTTCTCATCAAATTCGAATAAAGCCTCCTTTTCCATCCTCTTCCCAAATTTTCCCATTTCTCGCCAGAGTTATGTAGCTCTCTGGAGCGCCGATCTCTCAGCCGTGAGCTCTTCTGAGAGAATAAATTAATTTTCCACGTAGACCGGTGGGCTTAATTCACTTACAGTCCCCAGAGCTCATCGCGGGCCGGCCTCAGTGGAGCTAGAGGGGGGGAGGTGTGTGGTTTGGCTGGGTGAGGAGATCCTGCCGAGTTCTCCCTGTTACCTGAGCCTCGCTGTCTTTACTCTCCACCTCCGAGCATCAAACATCAGCTTCTCCATCTCTGACACCCTCCCTTAACTCACCTTCTTCCTTCTCCTCCCCCATATCTCATCCTCTGGACCAGGGGAGAAGCTGCCTCCCTTTTCCTCCCCCCACCTCCATCTTCCTTCATCTCCCACTCATCCTCCTTTCACAGCCAGAGAAAAAACGCTCGCCTCATTCTCCTTTTCGTAATACAAGCCTCAATTATGCATAAACTTGTCAATTTGGCCGTTCAAAGAGGAATGACATGGAATCCAGTGGAGAGGGCTGTCTGAAGATATATCTGAGACGGTGACAACAGGAGGCTTAATGCATGTCTTTGTGACTGTCCTGTCTCTCACTCCCACTCCCCATGTGACCCGTCCTCACAATCATATTATTAAACATATCTGATAGAATTTAAACCCAGCCAGGCAGCTGAAATGCCACGATACACCCCGTGATATATTTTTACATCTGCCAACTCTGCTGCTGGGCTTCATCATTAGTCGAGCTTGAATGAAGCTGCTTGCAGGACTTTTTCTTGACCTCACATTTCCACCAGCTTGTTGAAATCAACATTATCTAAAGCTGCGGTGAACCTCTTGCTGAAGAGCATTCAAAGCTTTGTTGTTGCACAATTACTGTGCTGCAAAATGTTTGAATCAATATGTTTGGCTCCGAGCTTTATTATATTTACATCTCTCCCTTTCCAACTCCTTGCTCTTCTGCATGCTTAAATGAGATTGTGAGAGAGAGACCACCCCAGCCTCTGCTGTCTTGTTCTTTCTACCTTCCACTGTATTTTTTTCCTTTCATCTGAGTCCAACTGTACCTTCTCGGTGAGACGACATGAGTAAATGGTTCTGTCAGGCCTCCTGAGTGGATTAAAGTGGCCTTCAATTACCTTCATCATTGACCTTATGAAGCTGGTTAACTGCAAAATCCTTAACCCTAAACTCGGTCATTGTACACTAATTCACACGCATTTGTGTTCACAACATTATAAAGGGGATGAAAATGAGTAGCAAAGATCTATAATGAAAAAAATAGGTTAGGACTAAAATAATTCATTCTGGAAGTTTCCCTTTTTTCCGATTTTGGTTGAGATCAAAGCTCGGTTTCAGGTCTAATTAACCAAACGAATGCAGATCCCAGACCTTCTGGCTGCGGGTAAGGCCTTGGAGGGATCCCTCGCTGAAAATCCACATCAGATTTAAATAATTAATATGACACCTTGAGCTCCACAGAGAAAGAGGGGCTCCATGTTGGAGTTTAGAACAATGTCACTGCCAAGTGTAATGCTGTTTGTCTCCATGAAAATGAGCAGAGGAGAAAGCAGCCACTCCATTGTACTGCCTCCTTGGCGGATCAGGGGACTGCTCTCTTCTTTGTCATGCTAACAGGGAGCTTTAAGGGGCCACTGGTAAAGAAGGCCTGCGGCCTGGGCTCCATTCCTGGCTGGGCCGGGCTGAGACAAGCTGGGCCTGGCTCTGGGGACTTGGAGCTGGGGTCATTTTATGGTTTTTAATCCTCTTAATCCCCGTTAGAAGGGGCTTGGTGGAGACAAATCCGCTCCCAGAGGTCCTTAGGATTCAAACGCTGCGCTTGAGCAACTGTATCATTTGATAACAACAATGGTGGAGGATAGAGAGAAAAAGGGTGAAGGACAGACGGGGAGAGAAATAGGAAGAAAGATAGAAATCTACATCATGATTGAGAGATATAGATTTTTTTTCTTTGCCCTCTGGATATTGGCTCTCCTCCTGAATTGTTACCTCTTGAACTTTTGTCTGTCAAAGTTTGTGTCAAGGTGGACAGACTGTGCTGTATCCATGGCACATACACAAATAAACACTGGGTCTGAATCTCATGCTAATGACCCTTATGCTGCCCTGTGGTCCATTAAGAAATGCTGTGCACTCTGGTTCCCTGTGTGGACAGCACAGCAGCCCATTTTCAGAGCTTGGAGAGACCGTGGAGCCAGGGATAATCCAGAGGGTCCTATTCAAATTAATACACTCCTGTTAACCTCATCTCAGACAAGCTCTCTTCATTATCACTCAATTAAAACTGCATATATGAACAGGCCTGGGCTGGAGAGGCCTCAGTCTGAGCTTTGTGACCAAATAGTCGAGCCAGGAGGGAGACGGGCCACAGTGGGATATAAAAACACTGACTGATCTGCACGAACAGGGGCTTATAGTACACTAACTAATCAGACGGAGAGACACAGCATACCAGCTGGAGGTCTGATAAATAATAACCACACATTAGGAGGAGATTAAAGGTTATTATATGACGGCATCGGAGAAAAGTGAATTCATCCTTTTTTTCTGAATATGCTTTGTTGCCAAAAATGCTTCTTTGAAATGGATTGAGTGACCACTAAAACGAAACCGTATATGCTTGATTGTTTCACTGCTGTTTCTCCTAAATGCCAGGTTTAGGATTTTACCAAGCAGTTGTGCAAAGAAAGCGGGCCTCGACTGAAAAGTACTTCATTGCGACAACGCTCTAGCTCCTATGTCATGTCTAATTGAAAGAATATGACAGGGGATGGTTAGGTTGAGTCACAATTGCCCGTGGCTCACCAAAGAACCCAAACATAGCCTAGAACGTTCCTTTTGTGGAGAATGACATGAGACAATGTGAGTTTGTGGTCAGGCATTTTTTGACAGCACAAACCAAGGCATGGAAAGACGCACAGGACAAGAAAAAAATCCAGAGAGAAAGACGGTGATTTAGGACTTATCCTGATGCCGTGATCCTCAGTTTTAACCTTTAATGTGACAGATTCTTCTCGTCTTTGACCACTTTCTTGCTCTTCTTTGTGTATCACTTTATTTGCACTGAACCTCTCTCCTTCCTCGGCTCTTCCATTTTGTTTCTCTCCCTCACATTGCCCACCACATCTTTTGCCCTGCTAATGTACCCGGAGTGGAGTATGGGGGTGAGCACCTTCAGACTGAACCCTGTTGTGGGAACAGGCTAGCTGTCTGTGTTCTGCATATAGCCTGCAGCCAAAGACTGAGAAGGAGCGAGCAAAACAACAACCACAAGTCTGGCCTGTCTGCAGAATGCCAGGACTGCTTAGTGGTTGGCAGCCTCCAACACACCAGGGGTTCACTGCTGTCATTCGATGGGAAGAAATGCTTGAGATCCCAAATTCCACAGACAGGGCACATGTTACTTGGCATGAGGAGGGTAAATCACTCTCTCAGTTTGCATACGTAATGTCGGCCTTGGATGATGATAGTCAGCAGGTACTTGCTTCATGGCTGGGATCTCAGAATGAATTTTAAAAAATACACATCCTGGGCTCGGTGTGGGCTAACCGAGAGCAGCTGGAAGTATTCACTCTAGCAAATCTTTATATTGTTCTTTTTCAGAACCACTACACCTGCTCCTCTGTGTTTCTTATGTCAGGTAGTTTATTCCTTGAAAAAAATATCTCTTCTGGAAGTGTTTATGTGAACTGCTGCATCCTGTAACAGTGTTTTTGACCAATTTTGGAAAGCACAAAAGCAGCATAACCTTTTCCTGCTTTGCACTGTCCTTATCAACATGTTAATGTAGCTGCTGTAGGTCAGTAAATCCCTTAAAAACTGCTTAAGAATCTGCAGTAATTTCTATTTCTGTTTGACGTGTGGGTATGGAGACTTCTGGAGTTCTTGGAAGGGTTTCAGTGACATTGGTTAAGTAACAGAAGCAGCTGCTTTCAATTCTTGCGACAGATGCACTTTGTGTCCACATTTCCATCACTCGTTCTTTCTCTCTAGCTGTTCATTGCAAGTGACAATTATCAGATTTAATAAAACTGGATGACTTGATATTTCCAACGATGGAATTTGGTTGTTGCTTGTTTGTGCAACGATGCACGTCTTCGACAAAAAATGATTTGGAATTTAGTTACAACTTACATACAGAAACCCATCATTCTTGTCTGCAGGCTATCGTATGTCAAATCTTCCCTGAATACAACATGATATTTATCTCTGTCAGGCACTAAGCACATATTTTCTCATTCTCATTTCTAAGTCCCACCTTCATGGTTCTGATAATACCAGATTCCACATAAGGGCAAGATATCTCTACTGTTAGCATTTTATAGTAGAAAACATGCAAAATATTACAATCTTATAATATTTTTTTCATTCTGTGATATATAGGCTAATATGAAAACATCTGCAAGTATTATCAAATCAAATCTTGGAAGATCTGTAAAGCGATTAGCCTTCATTAAGACCAAGATACGAGCCTAATTGCAAAGGTAGTGAAACTGGTGTGAAAAAAGCCCAGGACTCAAAGAGTTAATCTCACTTGAGGTAGACCATATAAAGACACAGCTGAATGTCAGTAATACAGGAGATAAAATCTGGAGTTTGCTTTTATTAGCAGCCTCAGTTGGTCAAAATTGTACGATGTTGGAATGAAATTGAGACTTCATCATGCAACTAGTGAGAGCAGCTTTCTGACAAATATACGTGTGTATTTCTGACTTTACGAGACGATTTGGGCCATTCAAAGCAAACATTTGGGTGGTGTGTAGATATATCCGTCATCTATAACAGCTGCATCCACAAAAGTTTGCAGATGACTGGAGCCGATCCCATCTGACGTTGGGCGCAAGTCAGGATACAACCTGGACATGTCGGCAGTACATTACAGAGACAGACAACATCACACTCTCACATTTAGAGCTAATTTAGAATCACCAATTAACCTACCGTGCATGTCTTTAGACTGGACCTGGAGAAAACCCACACAAGCAGGAGTTTGTGCCTCCACACAGAAGGTCTACAGAACCTTCTCGCTGTGAGGCGGCGATACAAACCACTGTTCCATCGTCCCGTCCGGCATATATAGAGCACCTTATTGTGCGAGGAGCTGCAGGTTCAGCTTAGCCTTAATGCTCTCTGAAGGATCACCTTAGTGGACTGCATCCTTTAGGCTTCAAGTTACGTTTGCCCTCTCTTTTTTTTTTTTTTTTTTTTTTTTTTTAGTTTTAATGATAACAATTATAATTCCTGCCTTTCCAGAAGCCGACTAATGAAAGAAAATGCCAGAGTCCACAGAGTTCACAGTGCATGTTTGACCCCGCTGTCCTCTCCACGGCAACAGTTAAAACTAAAAACGCCATTCGGTGCACCGGATTACATTTTTCATCTGGCGGATTTTTTGTGCGACGCGGGAAGACATGTGAACATCTTTTCATAATTGTGGCATCATAAAGAACGACGATGCCATTTGTAACAGCGCTCTCGCTGCAGACACATTGTGTCACACTGTGGGTTGTTTTCCTTTGTCAGGTCCTAAGTCCTAACTCTACATCCTTTGATCAGGGCTGCGTTCACCACCCTCATGTTTCTATAGCCTTTGAGAAAGACAAACACAGGCAAGATACCTGTGTAATGAGCATGGTGTGTGTACGGGCGCCTTATGAATCCGAGTTCATTTCAAACACTTGTTTCTTACTGGGAGTGCAGCTGAGAGCGAAAACGCTGCTCGTTGGTGTGTGTGCGCACGTATTGATGCGTGTTTGCGTGTGCGCTGACAGCCTTTGAGCCAGTTCTCGCCTTCACTAAAAACGCTTAGGGCACAAAGCAGTCTTCCCCCCTCTGCTCCTGAGCACAGGCCCTGCTCTCGCTCTCTGACAGGAGCTGAAGGTAAGCACCAAAGACATCCTGACACACTCGCGTAAAAGCACTTTTGATGCGGGGAAAATGGACCGCTTTGCAGTGTACAAATAACAGCAAAGTGTCAACAGAATGAGGCGAGTCCGACGGGAGGCAACAACACAAGCCAGGTTCAAATGATATTACAGCGAACAAAACATGAGCGTCAACCACCAAAGGCCCTTTGCTTGTCTACCTCGATCTTCACATTGTTTTGACTTTGTCTGCTTATCAAAACCATCTTTTTCTCCTGTGTTAAATCAAAAATGTGATAACTTACAGGGATATGAAAAAGAAAGCACACAAGGGGGGAAAACTGAAAGAATGAAAGGCAAACATTTTAGCGAACACAATGATGCTAACTGCTAATTATTTAGTAAAAAATACTATTCAGTCCAACTCCTCCTCTGTACTATTTTTAAGGCGTTTGGGTTATGGCAAGAACATTTTATAGTACTAGTTGTGCTGTCAGAGCACTATCAATAAGATAAAGACATTAACACGGTGTTTATCAATATAACTGTAGTTTTTCAAAACAATTCTAGCTTAAACTTGACTTATTAATAAAATAGTAATATGGTTTCTAATTGGATGCTATTTATGAATGTTTTATGGTGAAAAGAATGCCTTTACTAGGGGTTAATAAATCATTTACTAATTCCTTTATGTATCACTTATAATCCACTATTAAGAGCAGTGTCTTGGTTGCCAGGTTGTGAAAACTTAAAATGACTCAAGATAATCTTTGGTTAACTATTAATGTTCTGCCATCTTGATTGAAACTCCTTTCTAATGACTCTTTTAAACTTAGAACTGTATATTAGGTTTATTAGAAAGTGAGAGTATTTACAACATATTATTATTAGAAAAGATAAACAGCTGTCAATTCCATTTTTATGAAGTCATTTTTTTCCTAATCATGGCTTATATCTGATATATAAAGCATTAATGTATGATTAATTCTCTGTAATGTTTTATTTGTTTTTATTTTTACAATAATTGCAAATACATACATGTCTTCAATAATAACTATGGAGATTTACCCTCATAACTCGCCTCCCAATATGATGACTTTGCCATTTTTAAATTATTATTTTTTTGCCTGCCTTCATCATCTCCACAATATAACTGTTTATCCCTTCCACTGCAACACCTCCCTCGTCTGTCCGTCCATGCGGTTCCTCCTGCGAGGTGCGCTTGACGAGGGCCTGGGGGTCAGCGCCCAGCGATGCCCTGGAAGATAAGTGTCTGCTCTAACCCAGGGCTACACCTGTAGGTCACTGCAGGGGGATGCTAATCCCTCAGCCACCCGCTAATACTGATGATCTGCATCTGAGACCCTCTCCCCTGGGAGTGTGTGTGAGTGTGTGTTTGGTTGCAGGGGCTGACAGATGAGGCAACAGGGGGCCCAGCAACCCGTGTCTATGTGTGCATCTATATATGTGTAGTATGGGGGGGGGAGGGGTGTGTTTATGTATATATATGTGTGAGTGAAAGTAAGGGTGGAGCCATCTTTAAGGGCCGCTGGGAGGCTAACCGGTCTGTTTTCCTCGGCCTCCACCTTCAGAAGCGGCTCGGATGCTCAGATCCCAGACTGAATAATTTGTCACCTATTTACATGGAGCCAAGAACTGGAGAAATGGCACGAGCAGGTGGTATCTGACTCTCCCTCCACCCCGTGCCATAGACAGATGTGTCTGACTGCAAACATCCCCCCATCCTCTCGTCTTCTCCCGGGGCTCTCCTTCAGTGTGTGGCAGTCTTGTTGTCTAAAATACGAAAGACGAGTCATGATCAGGATTGTTGCTACTGATGGATCTGCTGATTGTTTTCTTGGTTATTTGAAAGGAAACTGTGGAAACTGGACATCTCAATAAATGCCTTATTTTATCCAGTAGTCCTAAAATGAAGAAAAGCTGTAAATTCTCCCATTTGAAAACCTGCAGCCATGAAATATTGTGCATTCTAAATTACTAATATATTCTCAAAATAGTTGCAGATTAATTTTGTTTAGATTGACTCCTTGTTGTAGCATCTTAAGAGGCAATACAGGGAATCTAAAGTGTTTATGTTCTAGTGACATTAATTTTAATCTATATAATGAGCTCTGAACATAATCCAAGTGTTAGTTTTACCCTACAGTTAGTGAGCTAAGGTTAGAGAGCTTCTCAAAAGTGTACACGAAATCCATAGGAGAGCATTTCAGATTTTTGTATTCTGGCCCGTTGAGCGATCAACAACTTTCCAATTTCTGTAATTAGTTTTTGTATCATAGATGCATCAGACTACCTTTACATGCATTTGGGCTTCCTTTTATTGTGCCTCAAGTTTAAGAAAATATATCCAGCATCTTTAAATTCAGTTCAGATAGATGGATATAGATAGATACTTTATTAATCCCGAGGGAAATTCAAGATAAGACTCCGGATTTTATTTTGAAGATGAGATTCATATACAAATCATGCTTTTACTGATAGTAATTATCTGTGGATACTTGCTAGCATTTCATTTTGTCTATTTTGTGGACAGCTAAACCTGCACACAGTAACTGAGAACAGTTCAAGACAATTTGAGATTTAAACAGATACAGAAATTAGCTTTAGCATTACATACTTCACCACCACTTTGAAGCATTAAAGAAAGTGAGCAATATGCAAGCCCTCAGATGTTTTAATAGAGACTCATTAATGCTGTTTGTGAACCAACCATGTGACTGTAGATATCCAGCAGTCCACACAGGTGACAGTAACAGGTATGTCAGTAACAGCTGATAGGCTCTCAGCTTGGAATATGCGTCCTGACACTATGGAAACCACAGTTATTGTCATGTAACAACCGTTTATCTTGAACTTAGCTCTTGATCTGAGCTAACTTCCCTGAACATAATTAATAATCGCCCATCTCCGTGCACAATATATTAACAGTCAAATATTTACAGCTGTAGCGGTAATTCCAAACGCTGCAAGGGAAAAGATGGAACGAAAGACAGTTAATATGAGGCGGTGAGAACAGGGATACTTGATTAGGTGCACAGTTGGAAAAAAAGTGATGTGTCTGTCCTCAGGCTACCCAACTCCATCCACACACACACACACACACACACACACACGTACATAAATGCTGGTGCTGCACACTAATCATATTTCACCCCAATCACTAAACACACATTCATATTTGAAGGTTTATCCCAGGCGGCCATTTCAAATTATTATGTATGTGATTCCAGCCACACAGAGCACAGAAAGTGTTTACTCTCTTCATTGAGGCGCTGGATAAGTTGAGAGCAGAAGCTAAGTGTACTACAGTCTATGGCAGAAGAATAAACATTTTCCTTTATAGCCTGAGGACCCACTTTTCATCTGTCAAGCATCTTTTAATAATTAATCTGTTTAATACACACACAGCATCTGCTGGGTACAACTCCCATCCTCCCATTCAAACTGACTAGCACAGCTGCCACTGTTTGGGTGTACTGTACAGGTCTGGAATATGATAAGATGCTTTTTATTTATTTTTTTACTCCTTTGCAACACACAGACTGAATCCAGATATGCATGCTGACATGCAGTATATAGACACGCAAACATGCACAAACTTGTATCCGCACACACTCCTACAAACTAGTTTATGCGGAGAGGGGTGAAGCAGACTATGGGCCTACTTTCCCTATGTATTTCTCCTTGGTGAGCAGGCCAAATGGGGATTGTGTAAATTAAATACATTTCTTTTTCCGGCAGCAGAGAGAAATGATGCCAGATTAAGCCCATGAATATATACATGGGCCAGGGCTGACCTGTCTCCAGACGCCTGATTTCCCTGGAGGGGTGCTGACATGGTGAGGGGCTCCAGGGGTGTGTAGGTGTATGTGTGTGTGTGCATTTACTTGTGTGTGCTTTGGTGTGTGTGTGCGCTACACCATGCACCTCAGACAGAGGTGAGGAGATCTCTTGAACAGGTCCAAATTGAGCTTAATCTCATTCCTCATTGTGCTGGAACAGGAATGAAATTGCACAATTGCACTTTAATCGACGATCGAACGCCCTCCCCCTCCTCCCCCCCAGACCTCCTCTCCTCTTTCTCTCTTCCGTTTCCTTTTTGTTGTGCTCTCTCTCTCTCTTCTCTCTCTCTCCCTCTTTGTGTCCTTGGACTTAAATTCCTTACATGGGCCGGTGGGCATGATTGCCTGTTAGCCTCCATTTGCTCCTCTTTTCCCTTTCTTTTTTTTTTTGTTCCAATGGAAGCATCTAATAATGTCTGCTCAAGCAATCAAGAGGTTAATGTGGTTAGGATAAGGGCAATCATAAACCAATAAAAGCCATCCGGATGCCCCGCTTCTCTTTCATTCCACATGTAATCCTTGGAGATTGCGATTTCGGGAATCCTGCGTTGCATCCGTTGCACTGGAGCGCGTCTCCGTCACGGGCAGGAAGGCTTCAGTCGCTCCCCTGGGGTTGATTACTCACTCAGTCATTAGTGCCACACAGGTGTGTCTGATTATATAAGGTAGGAAAGCTTTGGTCAGCTAAATATTAGCCACATGGAGGGCATTTGGCTCCTCAAGAGTACAGAGTTACAAAGAAAAGATTTATTTTTTTTTATTTAAAAAAGCTCCCAATCCTCACAGAGCGATTATATTCAGCAGTTTGCCTTTTTACTTCTCTCCCTGAGACGATGCTCAAAAAAAAAGAAAAATCAAACAAACCACAGTTTTCAGGGGAATCTATTTTTGTTGTGAGTGAAACAAGTTGAGGACAACATGTGACTCCACTACACTAACAACGCCTGTGTGTGTAGATTACAGAAATCCATGTCGGTAACCGCAAAGAAAGCACTCACTACGGCTGAATGCGGCTCACCCTTCAGTCAACAGGCTTCTGTTTACACACCAGTAGGATAATAGAGGATGAAAAACCTGCGGAGTAACGAAAAGCGCAAGAGCTAACACCGTAACGTTTAAAAGCTGTAAAATGGCACCTAAGAAGCTCAATAAATTATGTTTATTCAAACATTTGTAATAATGTAACTGTAACTGCAGTTAGTTGGAATCTGTGGCAAAATTATTACAAAACACACATTTCTCACAGCAATTTCATGTTTTTACCCTATTATGCTCTGCGGATAATGATTCCTTCACGACAAAACGTGTATGCAAACATAATGAAAGGAAAGCTTGTAGAAAAACATACACCAAGACGAGATCTGCCCCTGTTACATATTTAGAGAAAAGAAAAAAATCGCAGGTACTTGAGCCATGTAAAATGTGTTGATTTGTTGCTCAAGGTGTTGGAACAAAACAATGCAACAAAGGTTCCCAGGATGTTGTATCTGGGGTGGATGTACTCATTATGGCCCATAATGAAGGGCCCTGCTTACCGCTGTGCATCTACTCAGCAACACTGACGACCCACACACACACACACACACACACACACACACACACACACACACACACACACACACACACTGGTACACAGACATACACAGGCCAGGCCGCTGCCAGGCTGTCAAGTCCAAAAATAATTAGGCATCAAAATGAGTTTCCCTGTTTTTTTTCCTCCCCTTGTTCGTTTTATTCATGTGCTGGAACTCGGGAGACTGGCTAATGCAGTTAACATGCTCTCATCATGAATTTTCATTACACCATTACATGGGTACATTACAAGAGCAGAGGAGCTGCGACTACAGGGATGCCATCAACATGCACACACTGACAGACACACACACACACACACACGGGGAAATCACACATACAGTAAAACCATACATTTATTCAGTCGCACAAATGCACACCGAGAGATGCCGTACTACTCCGCTCCGGCATATGTGCGTGATGTATGCAGCTTTTTGAATCGTCCTGCATTAGCGGTAATTCTACAGATTGTGGGGAGGAGCGTGGTTACAAGAATGGTTTGACATTTCAGGGAAAACACACTCACTTCATTTCTTGCTATGATTAGATGGCACGATTGATGCCTCTTTTCTAACATAAACATGAAGCTGCTGCTGGGAGACGGTTAGCTTCGCATAGAGGTGGAAAGCTGACGAAAACGGCTAAACTGGCTTTTTCCAAAAGTGTCTAAAGCTTACTAATTAACATTGTATTTGTTTTATCTGTGCAAAAACCAAAGTGCTAAATTACATAGTGTGGTTTCATGCTATGTGTGGGAATATTTCATTAACTGGATGCGGTGACTTGCTGTCATTGTGAGATTGCCAGTTAACCAGCTGGAAAATCACTGCAGCGTGTCGAGAAATAGTCTGGTACATACCTCCCTGTAAAACCACAATTAGTTGTGTTTACATTTCTGTGGATATAGCATATAATTAGTGAGCACTGGGAGTTATTTTAAAGTGGTAAGCTAAGTGTCTGGGCTTAACTAATGCACTACTACATTTTTAATGGATAGATACGAGATAGGTGTCAATCTTTGCATCTAAATAAGCTGTCAAATAACAATATATTTCTAAAAATATCATTTTAAGTGTGTAATATTGTATGTACTAAAGAACATCATGTAGTTAACTTTAAAGTCCCTCTCCCATAGAAACCCTAGGCCCCATTAACACTGTTCCATTGTGCAAAATACATAATAAATAAAAATCTGGTGAAACCTGTGCAACATTGTTGACAGCATCTGCTTTATGTGATGTTTTTTTAGGTAGTTTATGATTCTCTGTTGAAATTTCATGGTTTCATTCATGAAATACTGCATTGTTTACATTCAGATGTCTTGTTAAAAGTCTTTATTCATGCTTTTGCTTGTGCATGTGTCAAGTCATTCATTTAACCCTCAAAAACTCAACACATTTTTTTCTTGAAAGTAATGCCTACCTGTTTTAAAATGGCTTCTGTTACTCTATGATGTTGCGTCTTCTCAAAACTTCTAGCTCTTGTGTAGATTTGTAAAGTCCCTGCCTCTCTCTTCACCTGCCTCTCGTTACTCGCTGCAACTTGAGCACACCAGCTCACCTACAGCTCTGTAAAACTACTATATTACATATACCAGAACTGGAAATCAATTCTGAAGAAGAATATTGATACAGAAAGCCTGCAAGTAGATTAGTAGGACTGGTTCTTTCGGTTTGTTACATATGAAAACCTAAAAGTCTAAATCTATGTTTTTTAGACTGCCATTGGTACACTCTAGTTCAAGGCAGAAATACTCAACCAGAACATGAGCTTATTTCGCTAATGTGTCCTCCGGCAAATGAAAAACACCATATGGATGTGTTAACAACTTGATTTTCGCTGGAGAGAGTTTAATTTCCCTTCATACACTCACTGCAGTTAACCTCCACATGTCCACGCTGTCCCACCGGGTTAATATCATCACAAACACAACACATCCGTCTATATCGCTGCACACTTTCATGCACTGCTACCTCCAAGGGCTCTGCATGTGTCAATGAGCAACGGGAGTGCGTGTGTGTGTTGTACGTCGGTGTGTGCGTGTGCTTCTCGGTGCAAAATGGGTTTTCTATTGCTGATCTGCTCATGCTCAATTACCCAAAGCCTCCTGGGGCTTAGGGAAGGTAAACACACATCAGCTGGGCCTGATTTATTTCGCTGTCCCACAGCAGCCTGGAATTAAGGCATGCATGTTCTCTCGCTAACACGCACGCGCACACACACATACATACACACATATCCCTGCACCGAATTATGCGTAATATATACTGTAGCAATTATTTCCTTGCAGAGATGATTATGATCGTAACTGCTGCTTTGTCAGTTGCAGAATTTTACAGAGACAAAACATCTCAAGTATCCGAGCAAACCTGACGTGAAACCCCCGAGATCAAACATCCGTTATCATCAGGCGGTGACGCTAACGGTGCTTATGCTGCTAAGTTAAGAAAAGTCCTGATGCTGTGACAGATGAGACAGTGCTGGGGCCTTTGTTACCCTGCCAAGGCCCTGCATCCCCCGAAGCCTAAATCATCTGCCATCCTTCCTTCCTTCCTCTCTCTGCCCTCCTTCTCACTTTCCTACTTTAGCCAACAGGTATTTGGTTGTGTGCGCTTCTCACTGCCCTCTAAATCTCATGCATGCTGTATTTATTGATTCTTAAGAATAGACTGTCCATTTAGAGCTTGAGCCTATTGTACCACTATTAGAGTTTATCTAAAGACTGACATGAGACCAGCTCAATGTCGTTGATGAAACATGTCGAGTTGTTCGGAGAAAAACAGAAGAAGCTAAAGACATCCTGGGTACAGACTCTTCTTATCCTATCTCCAAGTATGCTGAAAAGTCATTGACAGTTTCCAACATATTAAGTGGTTTCCCTTTATATATATATATATATATATATATATATATATATATATATATATATATATATATATATATATATATATATATATATATCTACAGCAGATATCCAACCCTGGACATATGGAATTGCCATAAACCTACCTAAAAAAGGATGCAGAGACATATCAGTGCACAATATTTCAGAGGAAGACTGCAGTCAATTATGTAATCTGTGGTTTTTAATGCACACACTCTCTTGTTCTAGTCCTAACTAGTCCTAACCCCGCCTTCAGGACAAACTCAGGGAAGGAATGTCTTTTTCACTGACCTTTTATAACCCATGATATTCATGGCTCACACAAATACAAATATAAAGCAAACACATCACTATGGTTGTAAACTTTGTCAACAAGAAGCAAAATAAAACGGCTGCGTATGCTTACTCTTATGTTTGCTACGAGCCAGAGGAAGATGAATCTCCAGCAGGAGATGATGCAACAAACACAAGCATTTAGTTTCAAAAAGTACAACATTAACAACATTATCCATTATAAATAAAAGTTGTGCATTGAAAGAGTCAGCAAGACACATATAGACTTATCTACACTATCTTTTAATTCAGAAAAATGCCTACATTATGCCCATCTAACAAGAAATCACTTAAATATCCACTGTAGCCAATAAATGTCTGTCAAATCAATAAGAGATTAAGGTCAACTTCAAACATTGTGTTCAGTTCTTCCTCTGCTTCATTTCCACATGGACTGCTGCCTTTCCCGCCTACAGTTTACGCCTTGCTGAACTATACTCAGCCCTGCTGCTGAATGCTGTTACTTGCCTACAGATATTTGGAAGTGAATCAATGCAGATTACGAACTGAAAAGTTTCCTTCCTGTGGGTATGACACAGAAGCTGTTTCTTTTTAGCTACACTAATTGTATAAGGGCAGTGTCAATCCATTGGTCAGTTTACCGTTTTTGTCCAAATTGGAAAAGAGCTATTTGAAAGATTGCCATGACATTCTTTACAAACACTTGTGGTTCCTGGAGGATGAAGTCAACTGACTTTGGTTATTTGAAACGACTGTGAACTTGACATTTTTAGCCTTTAGTAAAATAACTCAAGAAGTTTTGGATTGATTGCTATGGTTTGGTTGAAATATTCTCGGTGCCCAGAGGATAAAGCCTAATGACTTTTCTTCTAGCAACAGGAGGCGAACATTTGACTTTAGGTTTTGAGCAAATATCTGCAAAACACAATCTGCAATCTAACTAAAAAAATCCTCTTGCAAACATCAGCACCAATGGATTGCAAAACAAAATGCTTTAATGTTATGTCATTTAAAGCTCCATTCATAATCAAAGATTGCAATTTTGCCATGTGAATCATTTTTTGTCCAAAATGTTCTCCAGGAAAAATCTCTCCATCATTGTGTGCCATTTATCAGCTCTTTCTACCACTTCACCACCTCCCAGGGGATCCATCTCTGAGCACAAAGGTGATGTTTGCTAGTTTTTGGGATAAAAACTGGAGGTGTGCTTACTGTTAGTAGTCTTTGATGATAAAACTTGTTGCAGTACAAAAATCTTGAGTAAATCAATACAGTAGAAGTTCAAAGCATTGGATGCAGGCCCATCTTGTTCTGTTTGTGAAGCATGTTAACATGGCTCTTTGTCCAACAATCTCATGTAGCACTCATCCTAGCAGTTTTGTGGTGTATTTCATTTTAGTTAAGTCGATCTAGGAGTAGAAATAAGATCCATGTATCCGCAGTCAGTTAGCAGCTGTTCCATATACATGTGGTTCTTTGACTAAGCAGTGGGAATCATCCAGTCTTCCACAAACCAAAACCTCTTACTTTGAGTTACAGCATGAGGGTTGAAGGGCTGCTCCCAAGGCATAATGACTCATGCACATTTAAAAGTTGCAATTTAGCAAAGGGGATAGTCCCAGAATTCTTTAAAGGAAGACGAATGACTGACAAAAAAAGGCAGGATCTCAGCAGAAAAGGAGGAGCTTCAGGTCTGAGCAACCCCACATTCTCCTCCCTTCTTCCTCCTCTCTCCTGCCCATCTGTCCTCCTCCTCTTCTCTGCCACTTTCAAGCTGTCCTGCAAGATTGTTTGTCTTCAGAGCGCCGCTGTCTGCCAGACAGGACTGTAACATCAATGTTAGGAAGCGTTCCTTTCTCTGGTGTAAGGCTGCAATGACAACGTCTGCCATGTTTCACTCTGATCTCTCCATCAGTGTGAATAAGTGTATTGCCACGCTTCCACAGACTGTCACTCACTCCTCTGGGGAGACGCTCGCACACCGCTCCTTATTATCTCTGCAGAGATGGACGCCTTCAAATGGAAATGCTTGCAGATGTAGATACACAGCCGTACACACACAAACATGCACACTTATTGTATATTATATGCATGTGTGTGTGTCGTATAGACACTGAGCAGCCTGCAGAGATAGACATAGACATCAATGCATGCATATGTGAAGCGTACATGTATGCATGCCTAATATGCGCTCTTCCTGCAACACACACAAACATATAGGTGTTTCCATCATTTCAGAGTATATTTTATTGACTTGCATTAATTTCTCGTGAACTTATTCTAACCTGAAGTCTTATCCTAAGCTTACTTACCATAGCGGATGAGAAAGAACTACTTCCTGCCCCGAAATCAACATTGAGCCCCCACATTGAGACTGCATTGACATTTTCAGTTGTTGCTGAATGATTTGAAAACAATAAAGCAAAACTGATTAATTTCCATTAAGTTTAAACTGCATTTACATACATATACAGTATTCATTGCCCCTGCTTATGTGCGTTAGAGGGCTTCTAAAGAGAGATGTGACAGACAAGGTCAGAGTCTGAATTTGTGTGTTTGTGCGACTGAATTTGTGCAACTAGTTTGTAGTGGCTGTGTTTGTGCGTTTCTGTGACCTGTAGTGCAGCCGCACAGCTCTCGCCGACTACCTCTGTTAGATCCGTCTGTCTTTCGTGTCACATCAAAACACCTCATTATCTCCTCCTCTGTCATTGGTATTCAAACTGTTCTTTTTTTACTATTAACCAACTCAATACGCTCTCTCTCCCTCAGTCACACTCTGTTTGTCACCCTGCGTCTGTCGTCAGCTGCTAAGAAAGTGTTGGGGAACAATTTCTCCATTTTTCAGTCGAAACTGTCATTTAAATAACAGATGCCTCGTCAGGCGGAGGACAGGAGAAGAGAGAGGCAAACTCGGACCAATAAATCTTTTTGTAATTTGTCAGGTGAAAAACACCTCCTTTAAATAGTCTTCAGCAGCCAGTGGCAAGAAACATAGTGTTGTGTTGCATCCTAAAGACTGCACACGTCGTCAAGAATAAAAACACTAATTTTATTGTGAAATTAGGGATAAATCATTGTCATGAATAGATGAACTCAAGATGGGACTTCAGTTTAAGCCCAGAAACTCAATCTGAAAACCAGAACTGCATTTTTTTTAGCTTAAGTTGTTCATCATGTTGATGCTTGAATATTTCTCCATCCACATCAACAAACTGCAGTTAGAAATAGAAAAAAATAGAAGCATTTCCAGTCAGCGGTGCTTCACAAGTACCCGGATGAGCCGTTTTCTATCTGTTGCTGGAGGCAATCTCTCAAATCATTTGTTTTGATTTACAGATGGTGATATGTAAAGTCTGGACAGTGCATTTTTCTAACAGAGAGTCCACAGAGGCAACGCAGGCTGCAGTAACCATAGTCGAAGCCCCGGCCTCTTAATTACAGTACAAGTCAAACAGGAAATAAGAATTACTTGAAACAGGAACTTCATATTACTGTGCGAGCCTGGCTGTGTCAGCAGTGATCACTCTCTCCTCATTAGTGTGCTATTTCACCTCATTGAAACATTCACACACACACTGCACCTGTAGGCTATGGGCGCCAGGTGTCCGATGAATGGATCACTTTCTCCATGCCTCATTTCATGTAACGGCTGCATTTAAGAGGAAGTCCATGCAGCGGGGACGTCCTGTTGAAGGATGCATGAGGGTTTCTGTACAAATTCTCATACTGCTGTTGTGTTTGAAACCGCCGACGGTACTGGCAGTAGGTTCTGATTCATTCAAAAGGCAGTATGTAATGGATGGTCTGCAAAAAACACCTTCAGAGAAAATCACCAGCGTGGATCGGACCAGTCTGACGTTTCACAATGCAACTTGGTGGAACGTTCGCAACAAACATGTCAGATGCAGACGCCTCCGAGTGAGTGGTGGAGAAGGAGGGTGCGTTGGAAAATAAAATTATTACGTGCATTTACTCAGCTTTGGTTATAAAATACAAACTGTCTTCACACCTGCACATTCTCTCGGCTTTCAGGGGAAAGATCTTGAGCACTTTTCTGGGTAAGAGTTCAGGGTGAGCTCAAACAGTTTTTTGCAGTTATGAGAAAGATAAGAAATAACAAGCTTGTTACTATCTATGCAGGGGAGGTGTGGGACTGTGCCTCCGCTGGACTTCTAACCAGCAAGTAGAAAAAGTCTTGTATTGTTGTGCTCTATACAGAGGAGATCTCCAACCTTCAAATGATCATTTGCAAATGCTTGAATGAAATACCAGAAAGATATTTTGCTGAATTGTATTGTTTGTATGCAGACTTCTACCACAAGGATAATTAAGTATTTTTAGTACATTTGTTTAATTGCATTTTACATTTAAGCCTTACGCTACCGTATGAGTGGACATAGAGGAGACATTAGATCTGTTTTGTACATGTTTTATTGAACTTTAAGCAATGGAAAATGTTCACAATATGACCAAACCAGCATGTACATTTAAACAGTAATGAAAATACTGTCAAGTCTGTCAGCAAATTTGATTAAAAATCAAACAGTATTAGTAAGAATAACACAAATAGCTGAAGTAGTAGCTTAAACTCTTGTTACATTTGCTGTAAAACTCCAGTGAATTTAGTCCCAACAATATTTTGCATCGTTGCATCTGGTAAATGTTAATCTTTGGAAAAATCAACATCCATATTTTCAACTTTAAACATAATTGGAAGCTACACGTTATCCAATCTGGATCAATTAAAGATGTAAACCATTAGCAATTTATTTCCTACTCAATCAATCAATTAGACTTTATATATATATATATATATATATATATATATATATATATATATATATATATATATATATATATATATATATATATATATATATAAAATCACTTTTTATACAAGCAAAAATGCAACACAGAATGCTTTACAGATAATAGACAAAAAATGCAACAAAACAAGCAAACAAAAAACCCTACCCCATTTCCACCCCAACCCCCAACCCCATAGTGAATTTATCAATAAAGGACTCTAAAACGTGGGGGAAAACGCTGTCCTATTTAATACCTGCAATGAGGAAACACCAAACAAGATAAAATTAAATAAAAAAGGTAAAATAAAAAATAAACAAAATAAAATATTGATTATTAAAATAGAAATAAAATAAATGCATGAAATTGTACGCATATATATATATATATATATATATATATATATATATATATATATATATATATATATATATATATATATATATATATATATATATGGTTGGGCTGCATTTTAGATTTCTACTTATTTGGGATAAGGAATAACTACTAAACATAATAATTGGATAAAATCTAATATGTGAATATATTTTTTATATTCATATTCTATGTAAATTATATTTATATTGTTATTATTATTGCTGTTATTATTGTTATTTTTATTATTGTCATTATTATGAGCAATACGCTCTTTTTGAAAAAAAAAAGGATCCACATATGTGGATGCCAGGTGCTAAGAGGTTTAATAGACTGATATGTAAAGAGGTAAATAAATAGAAACATCAATAAATAAGATTAGTTCTATGAAAAATAATAAATAAAAGCTATCAACTCTTGAGTTTGAAAATATCAACAAGTTAGGGCAGTAAAAAGCCGGATTCCTTCAATGATACTAGCTGTTAAATGCAGTAAAGGGTCAAACATCTGTGTAGAACCGTCAAATATTCAACTGATGCCGTGTCTGTCTGTCTAATCTATCTATCATTTGCTTTTTCCTCCCACTCACACTGTGTTTGATGATGGTTGAAGGGTTACATGTTCTTCCTCCTCCATGCCTTCTCCTCCCTTCGCCCCCATATATGAAAGAGTAGTGTGGTCGAGCACAGGGAAGGTGATAACCCTTTTGTTTAGTCTGAGCTCCCTGGCAGACTCTGTCAAGCCCAACAGGCAGGCAGCCGGAACTGTGACAGGCCCGCTAATCTGACAGCTCCTCCACATCACAAAGCCATCACATCAAAGTGGCGGGAGAGAGGCACCGACGGTGAGAGATTGACGCCACTTCTTTGCTCTGCCATTTTCCGCTGGTATCTTCATAGCGCCTCTGACATGCTGCGCACCAGGAACCTTCAGAGGAAGTATCCACTCGGTAAAAGGGGGGAAACCTGAGTTGTGGGACTCCCCTCTGGCTGAGTGGAGAGTGTGGCTACCCTTCCTGAAGGATGAGCGTGGGATACGTTGAGGGTACATGACAGGCTGTTTAGAGGGATTTGTGTTTATGTGTTGCTGTTTTGAAGGAAGATGGGATGGTGGGGGGGTCACACAGCGGCACGACTTTTCTCTGCGGGGCTTCCAAGACATTAGAAAAGACACTTTGGTAAATGACTGGTTGAATAATGGTAATCAAATCCAGTGTCCTTCTAAGCCATGCTAGATGTTTAACTCATTGTGGACAGATTGTGAACAGGAACAGAGGAATTTTTGAGCAAGTTCTGGACAAATTTCTAATCATTTTGGGCAAATGTGGAGATTTGTTAAAGACTTCTGTATCATTGCCAGATAGCGGCTCGGCATCACTGTAACCATGACAACAAGTGAACACTATGTCAGCTGTCTGCTGATGATCACATGATTGTGATCCTACTACAAATCCACCACTGAGGACTTATCAGGACTTATCCATCAGAAATGATACAAGGAACAATTGGTTAAATTGTGGGGGTGTTTCTGAGTCCCATCAATTCCCGCCGCCTGCTGCATATTTAGATCACGCTATTTGGTATCCATGTGCATAACACACACCTGTGCTCGGTGCAAGATCATTTGGTTTGTGGGTACATCTATATTAAATGGACACATTCTCTGTTGCCATGATTTCTGATCATTAATAAATTCTGCATTCCTACAATAAATATGCTGTATTTCTGACAATGCCATACTGGGAATGAGCAGCCAACTGCAGCTCTTACTGGTGGCAGTGAGGAGCAGCAAGTGCTTTAGAAATTGTTACCTGAGTTTCCATCTATTGTGAATGTCTAGTAGAGATCTAATGGACATGTGGAAAACATTTTTCTCAGGTGTGTCTTTCTGATTTCCTGGATCTGGATTCTGGTTTAAAATAGACTCTATGCAGCTGTGGCACGTTTCTCCTCTACACGTCCACTGCTACTGATATTAAACTGACTCAAAATGCATTTTCTAACAGAATTAAGTAACTTTTGGGGGTTTAGGTGGATTTTTTGAGGCTACAAGTAGTTTTTCACTTTTTGCATATTGAACCATGCAACCACTTCAAAAAATTCAGATAGTTTATCTCAATTAACAGTCATTGTACTCCTCAAATCTTCTACTTCCTTCAGCTTTTGCCGCAGTTATTGTACAACTCCGGGGTGTGTCAAACAGCGGGGTCACACAACAGTTATGTGGGTCACATGTGATCTTCCTCATCCAGATGGTTTGCCAGATGCAAAGCTGCCAGTCGTCTGACAGAACACACACCCTACCTGCATACAAAAACAAACACATTAAAAACTGAGAGCGGCGCACATGAAAAAGTCACATCTGAACTGTCTTTTAATAGAAACTAACTGACTTTGAACAAAACAGTCTGGGATGTTTGAGAGTCCAAACGCCTCACGCTCAGTTTGGCAAAGATTTTCTGCTTAATTTTAAGTAATACACTTAATGTATATGTGAGTTTTGGGACTGCAATGAGGTAATGGTCTTGTAGCGCTCTGAAGTGCCCCGAGTCCATCTAATAATGTAAAACAACACTAATTTGAGAGAGCTGCTTCATCTCTGCATGTTAATCAATAAACTCATTACCTCCGGTGCTTAGTGAAGGATTCCCTGATGCCTGCTCACTGATGTAGACAGAAAAAAAAAGATAGAGGGAAGGGAGATGGAGATGAGGGGGAGAGGGAGAGGTGGAGAGAGAGGTTGATTATAATTACAGATTTTAGCAGCCTGTGCCTAAGCATAACCTGCTCATTACAGTGTGTGTGTGTGTGTGTGTAGGTGTGTGTGTGTCGGCCTCACACTTTTAACACAGCCCTATAGCCACAGCGCTCCCCTTCTGCAGAAAAGCCAAGAACGCCCGACACAAGTGGCCCATTTAGAATATAAACACACAAAAACCTGTTATTTCAATTGACCTTCGTCACATCAAGCTGTCAATGATCTCAGCTCTGTACTCGTCGTCGTTTTCTCCTTCTCTTTCTCCGAGGCAGACTGCATGGTAATGAACATTTGGTTCAGAATAGGTGAGAGTGAGAAGGAGGGAAATGATATGCCAGGGCGTTTAGCCTAGCAGTGTTTCTGGTGTAGGTGAGACAGCCAGCAGCATTTATGGAAATGGACAGAGCTGAGGGAGGCACAGTGGCTGCTGCTATGTTTTCCCCCCAAACTCCCAGCAGCAGGGATGAGGAGAGTACTCTGACAGATTTGGTTTTCCTTTGTTAAAGGTATCGGCAAACTTTCATTTTGCACCTGATTTGCGGCTTTCTTTTGCCATTAAACGCAGGCAATCTCCTATATTTGCTTACTTCTAAAATACGATGCGGGCAAAGCTGCAGAGTTTCAATCTTCTGTCACGTTCGTGGATCTGAGCTCTGGAATGTGTGTGTGTGTGTGTGTGTGTGTGTGTGTGTGTGTTGCAGCTTCTCAGTGGTTGTTGATCATTATGTTTGTCATCGTTGTGCTGTGGTGTATCTAGCAGGCATCCCTGGCCTGCTTCTGGCTTGTGATTATGAGATGAGAGGTGTTTATGATTGACTGAGCCATCCACTGTCACTGTACACATCTATTAGCATAACTCTCCGAGCCGTCACTGTTTATCCACATATTGTAGACGCACGTTATGTGAAAGATAGAAACCAATAATTACGAATAAAAAAAACTCTTCTTCTTGCATTCTATCAGAACTCATGTCACTTATAGCACGGCTGACGTGAGCTCCGGTGTCCAGCTTCATTTTGTGACGGCAGGCGTAACACTGAGTCATTTGGACGTGTGCCTTCACTCTGAATGTCTTCCTGGGGACAGGTAGTGTCACTGAAGTGTTGCTGGCAGAGGCAGTCTTCTGAGAGATTAGGTGATTAGAAAATGTAACGTCACAATCAGTTTTTTTGCAGCAAGAAGCGATGTTTTGTAAAGCTTGCGTGAGGAAAGAGCCGCTGATTTTAAACACTTTGCTTTTTGTTTACCACTGTCAGTGAGTGAATAAAAGGCAAGGTAAATGGAGGTAATGGAATTTATATCTGCACATCAGCCCACTTTGAGGTTTAAATGGTGCTCGGTAGTTTCATTCCAAATCCATTAATATTCTGTTTAATACAGCTAAATGCTGCTAACTGTTTTTAACACTAGGAGACAGTCTCTGGGCTGTCTCTGTTTGTGCTGCCAGCACATCCACAACATCAAGTCGATGGATAGGGAGGCCATAAATGACTGTGACAGCCAGTTTACAGTCAGTTTAGATGCTTCCACTTTTCCATAAAAGCTGCATTACGTCTGCAAACGGCACCATCCAAATCCACTCAACCTAACAGTCCTGCTCAGTTTAGCCAAGTCCAGGAACATAAATTAAGATTTACTATTTCAAAAAAAGATTTGATGCATTGATACAGATTTAACTACGTAAAACTACTCAAATTAGATTCAGCGTCACCTGGATCAGCTAATGATTCAATCATTAAACGTTCTTAAAGTGGCCATTTGTCATACTACTTGTGATAAATGTGGCTATTATTCCTGATATTACTAATGTAATTTCTTATAAAGATGTATTGATCAATGTTTTCATGTGAACAATGGTTCAGAGGACTATGTGTAACTTTTCTAGCCTCTTTCAGGTCATTGTGTTGGTTTTCTTTCCTGAAAATGTACTTTTTTGACTCACCATCATGGCTTTCATTAGCCAGCAACAAGGAACAAACGGTGGTGCAAAAAGACACACCACAAAATTAATCTTAGCTGAGGGTGTAAGGAACTATTTGCAAACATGCTGGCCTTTATAAACCCCTCATATGTCTGTCTTTTGAGTGATTTTTCACCTTGTTAAGTTAGGGTCTGCCCTAATATGAATCGTGCAGAATTGTCTAATATAGTTGAATTACTGGCCATACCTGGCTCAATTTTATGCGTTTTAATTTTACTCACTCTTTTCCTTTCAGTGTAATTCTGTCTTTTCCAATCACCTCCATCCATATTTGATCCTTTGCAGTTAAGTTCAGAGTATTACAGTTTTCTCCACTCATTCTGATATCCATTCCAGTGTTATCTGCTCCATTTATGCCTTTTTGTGGAATTTAATTTGATTCCACTTGGTCCAGCTTCTATCTCCAGTAAACTCAGTGTCCTGTAACTCTGCTACTGGGAACCTTGTCATTGGCACAATCCGACTGGGTGATAATCTGTATTTAGCCGACTTCCTCACTTCTATTGGTGAAGACATTATCACCTAGAGAGATCTGATAAACAAACACACAGAGACGATACGGTAAACAAGGTTTCGCAATGAGATGCTTCACTGTAATGACAGTACACAGAAAAACTTTTGTTGAAGTAGCGAGAAAAAACGCCCCGTCCTTGCCCATGTTTTCTTTCCAGTCTGGGCCCAGTTCAGTGGTTTCTGGGCAGAGGAAGCTGGCACTGTGGGGACATCTGGACACAAGAGGGGAGCGTCCATACAGGCGAACTACAGGGACAGCCGTGCCAGAGAAGCAGGCCCCCAGATCTGACGCCAGTGTTATGTTAATTTGATTTGTTAATTCAGTGGCCCTGTTTGAGGGAAATCTGCCACCAACACCTGCCACCGTTTCCAAAAGCAAGGACGCAGATCCACTGTGACACTGGCTTCATTAAATAAACAAACCAGGTCCCCCATAACAGCATTTGGTGGAAGGCACCATCAATTCTTATACATTTAGATCACAGCGATTAGAGATGACACTGAGGAGCTACTTCCCACTGTTTCACAGACGCACAGGGTGAAGCTTTGCATTCAGGCGAATGCATCTCTGTGTGTTGCGTCTTTCGCCCTTTGTGTGTGCCGTGTTGTTTGCGAACGAGAGCGTGAAAAGGGCGTGCGAGTGCGCCAAGTGTATTTTGATTCTGTCTCCCGGCTTCTCCGCCAGAAATGATGGCGACTGATGTATTTTTCAGACAGAGTTCCACAATCAAAGAGGCTCTTGTGGCCTTTCTGATGCGTCATGTAAATTTCATAAAGTGTGGAGCCGAGGAGAGTCAGAGAGAGCAACTGCAGCTCTGGAAAGCCTAATGTCTGTTTGCCTTTAACTCTGACGGCCTGTCTTTGCTCCTGTCTATCTTACTTCCCCTCCACTTACTCTCTCCTCCGTGGATCAAGGCCGGTCAAGGAGCATCTCACCACAGGGCCCGATGTCAGACAGAATGTGTGGACGTGTGTGGATGTCAGAGCTCAACCGGCTCTCAGGAAATCTTGGGGTGGGGGGTGATGGCGAGCGAGGCGAGGGGAGATATCAAGGCCCAGAGCTGGCTACAAGCACACAACCTAATGTCGGATTTGCATAACGGAAGAATGTCACAGTGCGTGTGAAATGTGTGTTTTAGTGTGTGTCTGCGTCGACGTGTTTGCATGTTTCATCTCAGTAACAGTCTTGGACAGGGAATCCAGGCCCTCACATATTTTCCTCAGCTGCAGTTCTGGCAGGTCTTCAGCCTACTGTGTGCTTTTCTAATGATTCAATTGGCTCAATGAGCATATGCTCTCCACTGCATCATAAACTTCAATTAGATGTGTTGTAATGTGATTTGAGTGTGTCAGAGAGGAGAGAGAAAGGCGAGAAGAGATTCTGTTCAGTCGTTTCACCCGCATGATTCTGTGTATTTAAAAACAAAACATCCAAAATCTGTATATCATTATCTATGTGTGTGTTCATTACTGTGCTATTGAGAAATGCTGATCAGGTGTGTTGGGTTGCACCTGACTTTTCATTACTTACTTTGCATTCACACAACCTGGTTGGTTGACATTTTTGCAGCACACCGACAACAATCTGTCATCTTTGCTGTAGTTTAACCCTCTGACCTGACAGCAGTTTCTGGGTGTTTATTTGCTCATATCACATTTTTACTCAATATGGGCTCATTTTTCACTGTAACATGAAGTCCTGCACCTCTGTGGAAACAACACAACCATGACTAGAAATAGAAAGAACTCCGAAATGCCTTCTGTGCAGTACAACAAGATTATAATGCCAAGAATAATTAAATAAGTAGAATTTCTTTGATTATTTATTTAACAAAAATTAAAAACCTGGAATCATGCCTACTGGATTAACCAATAGTGGAAAAATAATGGCTCTACATACTACAGATATTTGACTTCTTATATGTTTAATTTGTTTCTATACTTGTCTCCTATCTGCTCTGTCTAAACACAGCCTGCAGTTCAAAACTAGTTTGGTCCAAAAATCCCTGAATTTTTGTCACGTTAGCATCAGTCGCCGATAAATCATTTATGGTTTCAATGCTGCACTATTGAGTGCAGAAGTTTTTCTTTTTCACAGAATCTGGTTAGGGCAAAATGTTTCTTTATGTTGAATTTTTAAATGAGATGTTTTGAATAAAGTAATGCTGATGAAAAATCAGAATTTTAAGCTTAGATTTGGATCATTTTGATGGAACAGCATGTCATACATGACTGATAAGTTGTGTAATTTGGGCATTTTGTAAAAGACAGCATGCCTTTCAAACCTGTTGGTGGATTTTGGGGGGGAAAATACAAGCATTACAGCTTTAAATTAGATGGAATGACCTCTTAGAATATTAGTAAATACTGTAAAGTCAGGTAGCAATTTTTTACCTTGCTTTTGCTTGTGCACAAAACCACGATACCCTAAAAAGGTCATAATCAGCCACTTGTTTCTCCAGTTAGAGAAGCTTAACTGCACAAACTAGTAGTTCAAGAGCCATTGGAAAGTTTAACTCCTATGATTCTGTCATGTTTTTACAGTTTTTGGTTGTGATAAATGCTATGATTTTGGCAATTTTTAAAGGACATGTTGCAGCTGCTCCGAGGCACAGAGAGCAAAACGGGGTGAATTGCATCAAAGTCTTTATTTGGCCAACAATGATCAAAATTAGCCTCTCCTTCTGGCCCGTGCCTCCGCTGCAGAGAATCTGCTGCGTCTCCGGTCTAGCTCCACTACAAACTCTGTGAGGCGTTCAGGGGCACTCAGTAAATTACAACACCACAATATTAACATTCACAATAATAACAATGGCACCAAAGACAATACAAAAAAATGTTGTGGGGTGTCTGTGAACCATTTATAATTAATTAACTCTTACTTAAACTGTACATTTGTCTAATTGGAAACTACTAAACCTCAAAATTGTCAAATTCTCTCACACTCTCCCCCACTTAAGAGATGTCGTCCCGACACTTAAATGTACCTGCTCAAGTTTCTATTATAATGAACCAAATAGTATGGAATGGACAGTATTTTAGGTCACTACCCGTTATGAGTAACTCAGACTACCGTGCACTGCAGCTG
Source organism: Amphiprion ocellaris (assembly GCF_022539595.1). Lineage (NCBI taxonomy): Eukaryota > Metazoa > Chordata > Actinopteri > Pomacentridae > Amphiprion > Amphiprion ocellaris. The sequence continues at coordinate 3,838,863 of NC_072776.1, read as the reverse complement.
TGTATACCCCCTGACGCTTGCTCAGATGTTATTACAAGTCCAATACATGTGTAAACATAACCAAACCATTTGACCATTACTTTACATAAGGGTATTGCATCTTTTTCCCATTTCATTCACCAAGAAAAACAATTACCCAAGTACCACAGTCTTAAACCATAAATCGGCCATCAATCCATGAGTACATTTTTTTTTTTTTTTTTTTTTTTTTTTTTTTTTTTTTTTTTTTTTTTTTAACTCATATACCTGGAGGATAAAGTGTGAAGAGTTTCAACAGTCTTATAACATGAATACTTCAGTCTTAACATGTCAACAGTCTTTTTGTTTACCAAGGTCGCCAGTAACCATGAACACTTAAACCTTTAGTTGCAACGGCTCGCTCAGTAAAACTTGGTTGACCCAAAGTATTATAAGTCAGAGTTTGTGGTTTCTTTCTGTCTCGCTTTGGATAAGTACTCATCTGCTGTGTTTCTTCCAAAGATTCAGAATCTGAACCACTGTCCACATCTCTCGCATCCTCAGTCTCCTCAGCGTCCTCTTCTGGCAGTTGAGCTGGGATGGGGTCCTCCTGATCATCATCAGCGATTTGAAAAGTCTCATTTTGTAGAAGCTCATCCCTGTCCAGCAGTGGAATGAACTCTGTCGCAGTGGGGTCCAGTGCAGGTGTCTCGTGAGGCTCAGGAACAGTCCATGTAAAAACAGCATCTGATAAATCTTCATCTGACTCCTCCTCACTTTCCACCTGCTGCGCTTGTCTCATCCGGGTTTTGTCATTTTTGTTTAAAAGTCTTTTCTTTGTTTTTGTTTTATCTCCAGTCTTGTTTGTGTCTGCTGAGACTGGGAGAAAATCACAAGGCAATAACATGTTCCTGTGCATAACTCTTGTCCTGCCTTGGCCGTTTTCTGGCACCAACTCGAACACGGGACTGTCCTCACCCTTCTGGTTTTTGATGACATAAATGTTGTCTTCCCAGTAGGAGCGGATTTTGCCAGGACCTCCCTTCTCAGTCACATTTCTCACCAGGACACGACTGCCGATTTTCAATGGTGGCCCATACACTTTCTTGTCGTACTGTGTTTTACCTCGCTGTGACGATTTGCCTGCATTTCGGGTGGCGATGTTGTAGGCTTCTGTCATCCTTTGCCTCCATTTGTCAACATAGTCCTGATAAGGGCCTGGGCTGTCCTGCTGTTCAATACCAAACAGAAGATCCACAGGAAGCCGTGGTAGCCTACCAAACAGCAAGAAGAATGGAGAGTAGCCCGTAGACTCATTAACAGTACAGTTATATGCATGTATGACTTTGGGAAGGTGGCTTTTCCAGTCTGTTTTCTGTTCTTCTGTTAGTGTCCTTAGCATAGAGAGAAGAGTCCTGTTAAACCGTTCTGTTTGCCCGTTTCCTTGCGGGTGATAAGGAGTTGTGTGTGACCCTTTAATACCTGACAGGTCTTTCAAATGATGCAACAGTTTGTTTTCAAACTCTCTCCCCAAGTCGTGATGCAGTTTCTCCGGGAAGCCAAACCTAAGGCAGAAGTCATTAAACAGTCTTTCTGCTACAGTCTTCGCTGCTTTGTTAGTTGTAGCATATGCTTGAGCAAAGCGAGTATAGTGGTCCATGACTACAAGAATATACTCGCAACCGCCTTTGCATTGTTCAAGATGCAGAAAGTCAATCGACACAATCTGAAATGGATGAGTAGTTTCAATGCTCTGCATGGGGGCACGTGCTTGTCTGTTTGGTTTTCTTTTTTTCAAACACTCACAAACATTCATGACAAAGTGCTCAATGTCCCTTTGCATTTTCGGCCAATAGAAACGGTCTCGAGTTAAGTTTATTGTCCTTTCTGAGCCCAAATGACCCATCTGCTTGTGTAGTTCATTTAAGACAAGGGGGTGGTACACAGCAGGAAGAACCAGTTGCTCTTTGTGTTGCGTTTTTCTGAACAAAGTCCCATCCTCCCTGATACACAGTTTACTCCACTCCCTGGCAAGTGCCTTGAACTCTGAGCTCTCGTTTTGAATCTCATGTGCAGCAGGTTTTCTGTTTTGTTTCACATAACTGTACATTTTACCTATTACAGGGTCTTGTTGCTGAGCTGCACAGATCTCCTCTCTGGGTAAAGGCTGAATAGTGTCCAAAAGTCTCTCTGCTCCTGCCTGTTGCTGAAGAGCATCAAATGAAACCACACTAAACATTGGCGTCTGCTCCGTTTGCTGCACCAGGATGCTCTGCTGTGTAGCTGTTACAGCATCCTGACTGACTGAATGTGTACAGTGTCTCATATAGTCCTCAAAGTCCATGGGCATCCTGGATAACCCATCTGCGTCTGCATTTGTTTTCCCTGGCCTGTACTTTATAGAAAAGTTAAAATCTGCTAACTCTGCCACCCAACGTTGACCTGATGCATTTAGCTTTGCAGTAGTTAAGACATAAGTGAGTGGATTATTATCTGTATAAACCACAAAAGATGGTGCATGAAACAAATAATCCCTGAACCGCTCACAAATAGACCACTTAAGTGCTAAGAACTCCAATTTTCCTGCATGCATATGGTAGTTTTTCTCAGGTGGTGTTAAGGTTCTAGACCCATAAGCTATCACTCTTAGCTTACCATTGCTACGCTGATAAAGTACAGCTCCTAATCCTGCCTGAGAAGCGTCAGTATGTAACACAAAAGGTTGGTTCAGATCTGGATAACCTAGGACAGGCGGATTAGACAGTTTATCAACCAGGTACGACAAAACTTGTTGATGAGTCTCAGTCCATTTGACAGGGGCAGACGAGGGTAGCTGTCCTCGGTTCTGCTTGTTTTTCCCTTTTTTAGTCTTTTTCAATGTCTTTGCATCCTGTGAGTCTTGAACAGATGGACCAGCAAGAAGTTCATACAAGGGCTTGGCTATACGTGAAAAATCTTGTATGTAAGACCTGTAGTATGATAGGAAGCCCAGTATTTGCCTCACTTCACCCACTGTGCTAGGCTGTTTCTCTTTCAGTGCCAGTACAGGAGCGACCTCTGCTGGATCCATACTGTGACCCTCTTTTGATACAATCCTGCCTAAAAATCTCACATTAGGCTTGAACAGTTCACACTTTTTAGCAGTCAATTTTACACCATGTTTTTGATACCTTTGCAACACGGCCCTGACATGTTCAATATGGTCCTGAAATGACTTACTGTGGACCAAATTGTCATCAAGGTAAGGTAAGCAAATGTCATCACGTAAACCCCACAGACACTCCTCCATGCTTCTTTGAAACTCAGCTGGGGCGGAACTTAGTCCGAATGGGATCCTGACCCACTGGTATAAACCCCAGGGTGTAATGAATGCTGTGAGAGGCTGGCTTTCTTCGTCTAAAAAACCCCTGATGATAAGCCTTCCCCTGGTCCAGTACTGTAAACCAAGAGCTACCAGTAAGGCTATCAAGCATGTCTTGTATCCTAGGAATAGGATGTCTATCAGGCACAGATTTACGGTTTAGTTCACGATAGTCCACACAAAGTCTGAGTTCACCTGACTTCTTCCTAACACACACTATAGGAGAAGAATAAGGCGATTTTGATTTTGTAACCCACCCTCTGTTGATTAAGTCCTGCAAATATGCTTTGACTTCCTGGTGTAAAGGTTTGGGTACACTGATGTAAGTCTTTTGAACTGGTGTCTGGTCTTGAAGAGTAATGTGCATTTGGAGGGAGGGAATACAGCCTACATCACTATCATCTTTAGAGAAAGCTTTACACTCCTCCTTTAACATTTCTCTTACTGCTCTTTGTTGTTCTCTAGTTAAATGATCTAAGGCAACAGGGGGATCCCATGCCTCGTTAGAGTCACTTTTTGGAGGTGATGAGACTTTAACGTCTGCATCCGTTGTTACTTTCTCAGTTTGTTCAGTTTTAACTGGTTGGAGGGCGGCTGGATATATTGCTTTAACCCCCTCAATATGTCCCAAAATAACACGTGGACCTAAAGTGATACTATGGCCCGTGGTATTTGTGACTGACACAGGAACTGTGGTAGAGTTGCCCCTTTTTGCTTTAAACAGTACCTCTTGGATATGAAGTCCTTCGGGTAACCCTTGGGTTTCACTTGGGCAAAACAGCATTGCAGTGTCCTCCTCTGCAGAAACACGGGTGCGGCAGCGAAGAGTGGCAACTTCACCTGGACCCAGAGCAACTTTACCTCGTCCTGTTTTAACATGAGTCTCAAGGTCTACCGTTTGGTTGGTGTGCATCAACTGGATAAAAGTCTTAGCAGAAACAGCATCAATGTCAAAAGCATTACTCACAATGCTAGCAGCACAGTCACCGTTTTCAGTACCCCCCTTGTTTCATTTGCTCATTAAGGATTTCCTCTATCACGTTAAATCCTATGATAGGGTCTTGAGCCACATTTGGGTCACTAGAGACTAGGACAGGCACTGGGAGGCTGGAGAAAGAAGCATCTGCACCTACGAGACTAAACTCTACTGGGACCCACCCCATAAAAGGTATCTCTGTGTGATTGGCAGCTAACCCATTTAAAGGTTCTGGTCCTAAGAGTTCTTCTATACCCCTAAGAGTTGTGTGCGGTAAGTGCTCAGCTCTCCATTTGTCATTTATTACAGTAGCCTGTGCACCTGTATCCCACAGTGCTGTAACTGGTACTTTATCAAAAGTGCACCTAACCATTTTGCGTCTACCAATAAGTTTGATAAGTTTTTTCCCTTGCTTGTTTACCATCATGTCAACATTTCCTATGTGTGAGGACCACTTTTGTTCTTTTGTCTCACCCAAATATTGTTCAACCACCCTCACTGCTTTACATGTGTGTTTGTGTTCCTGCCAGTGATGTGTCTGACATGTTTTGGAACAGTAGCTGGCGGATGAGCATCCTGCACATGTGTAGAGCGGGGCGTCGCGTTGCTCCTCCTGTCGACAGTTGCAGCAGTGGCGGGACTCCTGATGAGGCGGTTGGGTCACTGCTGGTCCCGTGGCAGTGGCCCTCCGTCGTTTCCCTGCAGCAGACGTGAAGCACGGCATCCTCTGGAGATGTGACCCGACTGGCCACACTTGAAGCAGTGGGTGCAGCTGTCTCCCTCACCGTTGTTCTGGCAGGTCCTGCAGCCTCTCCTCCTCCGGGCGCGGGCGTCCTCTGGAAGCTTCTTTGGTGGCTGGGACTTGCTTGCATTCAGAGAAGCGAGAACCATCTGCTTCACTTCGGCCACCTCAGCTTTAAGTTCTGATACAAGGGCATGTACTTCTGGGGGAGCCCGAGCAGTCTTTGTGTTCTCTTTGGCTGGGGCTGAAGCTGTGGTGGTTTGTGGGTTGCTGCGAGGCTCATCTGGTGTCTGCAGTTCATTTATCTTTGTAGTTTTATTGTTGTTCCGCTTTAACTTGTTCAGCCTTTCTGTCTCAAGATTGGCCGCTTCATTTAGTCTCTCTATTAAAGCTTCATCAGTCACATCCGGTGTGTCGAGAAGTGGTTTCAGCTGAAACTTGATGTTGTCATTCAAAAGTCCTGTACCAACTGACCTCAAAAATTTCCTCTTGATCAGGTCTGCTCCGTAGTGCTCCGTTTCTTTTCCCTTTGAAGCATACAGCAGCCTATCTTTAAGCTCAATAGCCCTGAAGAGAAAATCTTGTGGGGGACTCTTTGTGATCCTGAGAAATGTTGATCAGCTTTTGATACAAGTCTGATGTATCATCTTCTCTGTAATGTCCTTTCAATATTGTCCTTAGCTGGGTTAGAGTCAAATCAGTTTTTAGTTCAAGCATGTCTCTGAGTTTGAGTCCAGGACTGATGGCTCTAATCACTGCCTCAATCACTTCTGACTCACTGTGGCCTTTGCGGAGTCCGCTTTCCGTTTGGTGGAGCAGGTTAGTGTAAGACAGTTTATCACGCTGCCCGCCTTCACCTATTTGCCCACTGATGCGAAACTCTCTACGAATACTCACTTCAGGGACGCTCCCAAGCTGAGAGCTTTGGGTCGGGACCGCTGCGCCCGCCATTTTGAGCTTCTCCTCTAGCGCTCTGATCTCCTGCTGCAGCTCCTCACATTTTTCTGAAGAGCGGGAAAAGTCGCGCCCCTCACTAGCATCGCCTTTTGGTCCTGTCACCGTTGAACCCAAAGCTGATAAAAGATCCCTCACATACTGGACAGTGTCTTCAGGCTTATAACTTTCCTCCACTTCATCCAGTTTGTGCTCAATCACTTTCATTAGCTCACGACGGTTAGCTTTCTTCAGTGATTCTTCTGTCTCTTCATCAGTATTACATTTCAACAGAAAACTGACCTCCACAAGCCGATCCTTGTTCTGGCGGCACAGGGCAGTAGTAACTTGGTCCCTCAGTTCTTCCAAATCCATTTTTGTACTCACAAGTTGTTTTATTTGATAGTCCGGTTCCAGGTTTGTTGTAGGAGAAGGGGTATCCTCCGGCGCGAGAGCTACCGTTAGCCGCTAACGTTGCTAACAGGCTAACTGAAAAACTTTTTCTCTCGCTCATTAAAAGTCACTTTTTACCCGATCTCCTGGCTGGCTCGCCAAGATGTTGCAGCTGCTCCGAGGCACAGAGAGCAAAACGGGGTGAATTGCATCAAAGTCTTTATTTGGCCAACAATGATCAAAATTAGCCTCTCCTTCTGGCCCGTGCCTCCGCTGCAGAGAATCTGCTGCGTCTCCGGTCTAGCTCCACTACAAACTCTGTGAGGCGTTCAGGGGCACTCAGTAAATTACAACACCACAATATTAACATTCACAATAATAACAATGGCACCAAAGACAATACAAAAAAATGTTGTGGGGTGTCTGTGAACCATTTATAATTAATTAACTCTTACTTAAACTGTACATTTGTCTAATTGGAAACTACTAAACCTCAAAATTGTCAAATTCTCTCACAGACAGCATGCCTTTCTAACCCACTAGTGGTGTTTGGGGAAAACAATTATGGATTGCAGCTTTAAATTAGACAAACTGAGCTATCAGAATATTAGTACATGCTGTAAATTCAGGTAATGTTTTGTGACCTTGCGTATACTTGTGCACAGAATCTCAATTCCACAAAAATGCCACAATTAGCTTTTTGTTTTTTCCATTCAGAGGAGCTGTTTTTTTTAGGATCTACAACTGTTGCATGTGTATGGACAGGAGAAATTTCACAATTTTTGTTTTTTTAGAAATATTTAGTATTTTTTTCAGTGAAAATCAGTACCAAAGCATTTAAAAAACCGGTATATCTGAGACAGCGAGGCGCCTCAGCTGTGTCTGCCGCTGTTTAAGCAGTTAAACTGAAAGTCAACAGTTCATCGCTGCACCACCTCATGCTCTCAGCTGCCACGTCTCTCCGCCTGCCTGGGATGTTTACTGCTAAATATTGATAGACATCTGGAGTGGCATTCATCCACCATCATCAAACTTCAGCATCCCAGTGAAGCAGGCCCAGCTCTCTCCTCAGTGTGTCACACATGTGCAGACACACACACATGTACATGAATGGGGTGAGGTGTTTGGCATCGATGCATCGCAGAGCCTTGGCCACAAAACCTGGAATTAAGGAAGATTGGCTGCTCTCAAAGGCACAAGGTTTTGGCAAATAGCGTATTGTGATTGGATGAATATGCCACTATTAATATTAATGTAAAGTCTAAATCACAAAATCTTTGTAAGCACAGGTGGTGATAACATCGTGTTGCTCGCTGCCTAACTAAACCGGCCCTGAGCTTCACAAATATTGTTTTGTGAACAAGCAAGCAATTGGTTTTTGGATATGTTTCTTCTGTCTCTTTGCTCGTTCCTGCGAAACCAAACAGTGTTCTGGGCCATTGAAGTGGCGTTGTTTGTGTTTGTCGTCGAGAGCAATGGTAGAGGGAAAGACCTGATGTTGGAGGAAAAGGCAAAATCAGGATAAACTGTCGAAATACATCAGCGGGATTGACACAGTTTCAGCGGTTCTGTTTTCACCACAAGCCTCTTCACGTTAGAGAGATACTTGTACGAGGTCAGATTGGAAACATGTGTTGTGTGAGCACCATGGAGAGAATGATCCTCCATCTTATTAGTGGAGAACTCAGAGTACACTACACTGGGGTTTACTAGACACACAAAAGAAGGAGATACAGGAGGAAAAAAAACAAGGCTCTTTTGTCTTTTCTTAATTATTCATGCCCGGGAGGGATGCTCTCTCTCTCCTTTGTTTCTGTCAGCTGACACATGTACAGGTATGATGGTGCAGGCAGTGTGTGTACGTGTTTATTTGTGCTAGTCTCTGTTTGTGTTTTTGTAATTGTGCAAGTTAAACGCAACGCAGCGTATTCTCATCAGACTGTCCGTCAGCGTCTGTGTACGCGGGTGACACCAAGCCAGTCCGGCCACGTTGCAAGCAGCAGCTTTTCTCTGCAGTCCAAATCAAAGTGAGGCAGGAAGCGCAATGATGAGCCCAGCAGTTTGAGCTGATGGGCTCTTTAAATCCACCACAGACAACAGCAGCTCGCTGACGACCCTGCCCCACGCTCTAATCGCTTCAAATGAAGTCATGAAGGAAACAGAGCACAGCCAGCCTGAGCTCTCCTGTTCCACAAGGTGCAGCAGGACTTGTTTATTCAGAATGTCTGGCAATTAAAAATAATTGGGAAGCAGGTTTGCTCGCGAATCTTCCAAGAGTGCCAGTTATGATCTAATGAAGCTTCATTAGGCATGCTGAAAGCTGAGAGCGCCGTATGACAACGGCAATTAGCCAGGATCATAGGCAAAAAATAATCATTAAAAAATACCTCGGCCAAGATTAGCTTTTCACTTAATGACCAATTCATTAGCTAATTGATTTCTTATTAGTTACAGGCAGAGACGACTGTTTGGGGTGCTGGTGCTGGTAATTAACAGCATTTTACGCCATTAGTCAATTGCTTAATTTTCCAGGAAAACAACTTTGGAGGGGAGCATAGCTAGAGGCTTAGGGCCATTTGCTTTTTGCTCCTCTGCTGTGTTATCTCTTTAATATCGAGAGGAGAATCGTCTTTCAGCTTAGGGCTTGTTAACATGCTCTAATACCTACTGATTACCCAGTCATGTCATGTGACCATGTGTTTGGTGCCTGAGTCCATCTGAGATGAGATGAGATAGATGGATGAGGAGAAGGAGGGATGAGAGAGGTGATGTAATTAGAAGAAAAAAAAACATCAGGAATTGCACTACAAATTTTGTTCTGTTTTATATTTAATATGACACCTTTTTTTCAGTGGCACATCTGTGCTGATTGCACCTATAGATTAGCTGCACCAAATGAATTAAGAAGGAATTAGATTAATTATTGCTCTCAGCTGCTGATGTCTTCTGAGGGTCTTGTTCTTTCCATCAGCCCGGGGTTAAAGCAGATCTGGATGGATGGATGAGCAGTGACAGGTGCTCCCTGCCTACAGCAGCTCACTGAGCTTTCAACTGGCAGCTTATAATGACTGTCTGGAGAGGATGTACACCGCTGACCGCTTAACTAACATGGAATTACATGTAAAACAATCTAAAATGAAGCTAGATAGCAGGATTTTTAGAGTTCAGTCAGTTACTACTGGTGGCCTGTCCTCAATTGCCTTATTACTGATTAATCAAAGGACATACTTAGATGGCTGCCTGTCCTGCAACAGAAACTGCAGGTTTTATTCCTGTCTGTCTGCACCGTCCTCGTCCACCTGCATTTAATTTTGACCGCTTACCTTCCTCCAGCGCTAAAAATTCCCACATCCTAACTATGCAGCGGCAGCATGTCCAGCAGATGCCCAAAACGTCAAAGCTGAGGCACGCCATGATAAGTCAAAAATACCGCATGCCAGTCTTCGCTGCGCTTCAGTGTCTAAATGTCATCTAAAGACGTCAAACAATGTTTGAGATCTACAAAAAGCGGACTGGAGTTTAACTGTAGTCGCTGGAGTTCTGGCCTCTGTCTCTTTGGAGGGGAGATGAGAGATTCAAAGAGATGAGATGACAGACATGTCTGATAGAAGAGAGGCGGTGATTTGGCCCATCAAAGTCTGCCTTCAGCCAACAGACAGCCTGCGGCGCATGCTGGATCAGTCTAACGCTGAACACGCTCGTGCCCCGCTCCTAAACGGGCCACTTGGTGCTATGCAGCTAGTTTTACTGATGGAGTCTTGATGGTTAACCGGGGATTTAGGTATTTATGTGTGTGAATGTTTGTAAGTCAGAAGGGAAGCTAAGGGTGCGAGTGCAAACCATTTCAGGGACCCAGTGATGCTTTTTTTCTACATCCCAGCTACAGAGGGCACTCCTGTTTGATCACACACTAACCTCCAAACACATTAAAACAAGCGTCTTCTTCTTCATCTGCCACTGTTCTCATCCTAATCTCTAGCATCTGTTCTCCATTTATTCTTTCTCCCGCCGCTCTACCTCTCTGTTTTCCTGGGTAGACCTCTTGTTTTCCTCACCTTTTTTATCTCTCAATCTCCCCTCAAATCCACTCTACCCTTCTGTCTCTCCTCTGTCTGTGTCGGGTCTTTGCTTCTGTTAATTAATTCTAATGAAGTCATCTATCAAGGACTCTTCTTTCCTCAACACCACCACATAAATCACTCTCTGTAAAACATTCTATCCTTCTTTCTCCTTTGCTCCCTGCACTATGAGCAGAAAAGTCTCTCTCTCTCTCTCTCTCTCTCCAGACCAGGCTTTAATTGTGTGATTGAGAAAGTGTAGCATCACTCCATTAATGCCGGTCTGCCTCAAATGGCCGCTCTCCGGCTGACACCAGAGGGACCCCTTATAGCCCGCTGTGGTGAGACACACACACACACACACACACACAAAGCAAAGTGACTTAAAACACACACTTATTGTAAATGGGCCTCATTGGTCTCTGAAGACGTTGTTAACATGTCTGTGGGATGGTTTCCCTGCCAAGAGGGAACTTGATCCATCTCCACATTTACAAAATTAATTTTTATTACAAGCTGTGACTGACTAACACTGCCCAAATCAGGATTTATTTACTCCCACAACATGCTAGTAATTTCAAATGGACAGCACTGAAAGAGCTGACTGAAACCGGGATCAAACCGACTGCTGTGTTTGTATTTCTTCTTCTTCTTTTTGTTCTTCTTTTCTGGTGGATGGACACTAAAAATTACACAATTACATAAGTAGCTTTTCTCTTTTTATGGTCTCAGGTCACCACACTGTGTCCCCTTCAAACATGATGATGCAAATCTGATGTAACAAAATGTACACAGAAAGCCCAGACACCCCTAAATAATGTATAAATGATACGTCTTGTTAGCCTTGACTCACAGGTTCAGTTGTCTTCTTGTGCACCAAATGATCAATGTCCTCCTATTATCCTCATGCACTCTCTCCAGTTCCATTCCCAATTCTCCCCGCCTCTCCCCGGGTCTTTCATGTTGCCCTCTGGGAGCCAAACAAAACATGGTTTTCTACTGCAAATAAGGAGCTAAAACACCATGTGATCAGTCATGAATTATTTGAATGCTATTGATTTGTATAAATTGTTGCATTTCCCCAGAGTCTTTGACCATAAGAACAACACATTCCGACCAGGGACTTGAGGAAAACACTCTCGTTTTCTTGGCTAGAAAGAAAAGGAATCGGTTTTGAAGAGATTCTAGTAATTAATGAGTAGCTTTAAGAGCAAACTAGCTTGTGAGCCAGAGAGAATTGTGTGTGTTTGGTTTATCAAGAATTGTCAGTGGATTACTGTGTTTCCTGCAAATCTGCACTGCATTTAAGGGTATAATGTCAATTTCATGCCTTTTTTCCCCAGAAAACTGGAGGCCCTGGTGCCCTGTGGGTAGATAGCAGTCAGAGAATACTCAGGGAAAGATAACAATCCAAAAAGGAGAACCAACATATTCCCAAAACATCCCAGTTGAGTGTGAGCTAATGTTCAGCATATTGTGGTATTTTCATGTTGATTTTTTTTTCTCTCTTTTTTTGCCCCGAAAGCCTCATTTAGATGGCAGACAAGGCTTTTGAACACAGAACAGCCTGTAGTCTCTGTGGACCGCTGCAGCACTGCAAAAGGACCTAAATGAAGGCTCCAGACAACGAAGCAAAACCATGAGATCACTGCACCTGCAGACAAGCCAGAGGACTCTGATAAACACACACACAATCACCGTCATTAACACAACTGCAACTTCAGATCTTCTTTGTCCTCACAGAAAAGGTTTAAATTTTTCCCCTCGTACCAGGGGAAGAATCCAATTTTCCGTTTTTCTGCACAGAACCACATCTGTACAGCATCTCTGCATTGCTGAATCAAATTCAAGTAAACCACTTTATTGCATTTTTTTCCTGCTCTTCCACTGTCCCTATAGAGGCAGATGATGATATTTGGAGATAAGCTCTAAAACAGGCTTTATGTTCATGGAAATTATATTAGAAGATAGAGGTGCTGTAGTTGCTTTTTAAGTTGAATTTTCCAAAGTCAGTCTTAGCTCTTGGGGCCAAGTATAACAATTGGACAATCACATCTGTCAAATGCTGAGAAGAGGAGAGGATGGGTGCATGTAGAAACACTCTTATTGTTTTTCTGTCTCACTTTTGCTCAGGTTTCTTCAGTTATTAGCAAAAGAATCAGTTGCTGATGCCTTTTTTTTAATTGCTAAATTTAGAAGGGTTTTTGTAAATGACTCCTCTCATAAGTGGAAAAAAAAACCTTGGCAAACTTCCAGGAGGTGAGCTCTGCATTTATGCTGATCTGTCCCTTCACACATGAGGGATTAGTCTGGCGGAGGGAACAGGTTGAAGCAGTGCTGTGGCATTTTGCTGGAGTGAAGACTTGTGTCCAAAGCAGGCAAACGGCTGCTCTGACCCTCTCTGTATTCCCTTCTTCTCTTTCAAAAATGCTCCACAGGGATTCAGACCTTCACACATGCTCTACACAAATCTAAAGCACTTGTAATTTTTAAAAAAAAAAAATGCTGCCCAGATCTGTCGTACAATCAACGGGGGCAACCAAATCCTATTTCAACTGCTGCTTTGCATTGCTACAGTATGTCCCCCCACTTTATCTCCCCGTCTTTCACACTGTCTCTCCCTCCCTCCCTCCCTCCCCTTCCTCTCTCTCTCTCCTCCCCTTCCTCCCTCCTCTCTCTCCCTCTCTCTCTACTATCCACCAGCCAGCACAGACTCATTTAAGTCTGCTGATGTCTTGATAATGTTCCAAAGCCTTCACAAGCAGGTAGAGGAGGAATTCCTCAGCTCCCTAATTAGCAAGAAATGGGCGATTGGGGCATGACTGGCTGTATGGACAGTAAAAGACACAACTCGTCACGTTCTGCAACTGAGCGAGAACTGGATTTGATTTCTTACCACTAAGAAACATGCCTCACCTGCTGCCTCTTGGAAGTTTTAGCGCTCAGGTTATTTTTTAGCACATTAAATGAGGTGCAAAGGTGGACTATCAATATGTTCCAGGGTAGTTTTTGAAATAACGTGTGCATTTAATTCAAATAACTACATAGAAATATCAAGAAATCACTTGTACAAAGGTTAGACGTGTACATAAAGCCACGTTATGATTATAAGAGAATACAATAGTCACAGCTGATTACTAGTGTATGAATTAGAAAGGTAATTAAATTAGAAATGGAAAATTAGCCTGATGATAGTGTCACAATTAAATTTAAAATCTAAAGTAAATAAACCATGAAGCCTAAATTATCCAAAAAATTTTATTAAATTGCAGCATAATAACAACAACAACAATAATAATTCAATTGTAGGATACTTTCTGTTTTTGCATTATACTTTAATTATATTTGTCCTGTGGCTGGACACACTGGCTAAAATCACTACAACGATAACAACCGGTAATAAATAAGTTCCTGAATAATTAAAAAATAACTGGCTTTTGCTGGTGCAGCAGGAATGCGGGGTGCTGGGATCGTGGGGGATGAACGGCGAAGGGAAAAATATGATTGAGGCCCCTTTAAGAGTTTTTGGCCACTAAACTGTAGCGACACCAGCGTCGGTGCGTAAAGAGCATCCCTCCTGGATTCCTTCTGATATTCCTCCAGGCTGCCGCTGATTGGACAACAACGTCTGAGACATTAAATATATGTGCAGTAAATGTTTAGAGGACGTGGAGCTGAGAAAAATCAGTGTTTGCTAGCAGCTGCGGTTTAATTAACCGAGAATAAACTGAAATAAAACGTAGTAAAGCTTTAACATTAACCAGGTACACGGTGCTGCTCTGCTTTTAATTGGACGCTGTGTTCGTCATTCATATTAAACACGCGTTGCCTATAGGCCTTCTGGCAATATGTTTTCCATTATTATTCTAGAAGAATGGTTTATTTCACGGAAAAATAGTAGATAAGCTTTAGTGCTGGAAATACAGTGATGTGAACAAAAATATTTTAATAAATATGCTTGCATATGTGGTGGTAAATATTCCATCTATTCCCACTGATTGACTGAAAATGTCACATAGCGTTTTGTTTTTTTTTAATTTTCTGAATGTGCAAACTGTCAAATCCAACAGGAATTTATTTTAAATTACACGTTAAAATGCACACTGAACAAATAAAATTCAAAATTCTCCTTTTTTTTTAGATTTTAAAGGTAGATGGCACACTTAGAGGTTGTGCGTCAAAGTTTGGATATTCGCGTAATTTATTTTAAAAAGCCCCCGTTGGTGGATTATTTCGTTCCCAACACGTGCGTCCCTTTTTGTGTGTGTGCCTGTGTGTGTGTGTGTGTGTGTGTGTGTGTGTGTGTGTGTGTGTGTGTGTGTGTGTGTGTGTGTGTGTGTGTGTGTGTGTGTGTGTGTGTGTGTGTGTGTGTGTGTGTGTGAACGCCACTTCATTGCGGGATGATATTGAGGCACACGACTGGGAGAGCAGATTTGCGTCTTAAAGAGGATTTAGGTCTATTAACAACAAAAGGCGCAGTTCATGGCACAAGGGAGAGACCTCGACTTGTGCGTCAGCCGCAGCGATGTGAAGCGGGCTGCGCTGATAAATGGAGAGACATCAAACCGAGTCATTAGAGAGCTGAGATATGAGACCTTCACAGTGGCGGGCCCGCTCAGGGCGCAACACCCAGGGGATCCCACTCCTCTGCCGGCCTTTTGTGTTTGTGTGCTGGACTGATGAACGACTTAGATAACGTTAAGCCATTATGGGCTCACTTATTCCCATGAAAAACCCTGTAAATAGAGGGAACATTTTTTTCACTGCTGATATCTTATTGATTTCTATCCCAGATTTTGTGACCAGAAACCACAAAAGGATTACAAGTGAATGCACAAAAGGGGATTTACAGCAGATAAATATTAACAACATTATCCCTCATAATGATGTTTTTCTTGCTGTTGAGTATTTTTGATTTCCAGTTTAGATTCATGTAAAATATACTTTTGTGCTGAAAAATCACCTTAAAATCCCAAGAAATTACAATTTACCTGCACTGAAATGAACCAAAATTAAATAAAAAAAATCTCATATTAATCTGTTATGATGTTCCTGATGGTTAGGGTTAGTCACCTTATTTATGATGGCGCAGTTCTCTATATTTTTAATTGATTACGAAGCTTCAGATGTTGATTCTATCCATGCGTCTTGCCCTCAGAATTGTGTGTTAATCTCATTTTCTAGATCAGCTGACGGTCTGTAGGTTCTCATGGGCACAGATAAGCTTTCAAACACATTTGTCAACTCAACAAACAATAAAAGAAAAAAATCAAGGGGAAATTCCACAAACCCAGCATTTGTATCTCCCTAAATCGCGTTAATTAAATTTTCCCCGAATTAATTGGACCTAACAGCCATATACAGCCTCTTCGCAGGAGTGAGCCACCGTAGGCATTTTAATGACCCCGTAATTCAATTAACCGCCTCCATCAGTTCCATCATTGATTTGTGGAAGAAGGAGAAGAAGAAGAAGGAGAACGAGAGAGAGAGAGGGAAAAAAAGCTGCTGAAAGTTGAATTCTGCAAAGTCGAGGCGGCCTGTAATTGCTCAAGACACAGAGATCGGAGGGAAAGAGGGGGTGGGGGGGCCGGGCTGAGTTGGCCGTGTATAAATAGTGTGCTCTCAAATACACAGTCACAACAGCAGGAGTGATCTCACCTCCTCTCCACCCCTTCTATCTATCGCTGCTGCCTGCCTGCCTCCCAAAAAGAAAAAAAAAAAGAAAAGAAAATCCAGAGCGTATCCGCGAGCAGAGCTGGTGTATAGAGACACGGTAAGGTATATACTGACAATTCACGGTGGATTTCCCCTGACCAGGACCACTACTGAGCCACAGAGCAGACCATGGAAGAACTTACGGCATTCGTGTCGAAATCTTTCGATCAGAAAAGCAAGGAGAGCAGCAAAGAGAGTATCACGTACAGGGAAGTTTTGGAGAGCGGCTTGACGAGGGCGAGGGAGCTGGGCAGCCCGGAGACAAACCTGCAGGACATAACGGAGAGCAACCACTGCCCGGTGCATCTGTTCAAGGACCACGTCGAGCTGGAAAAGGAGAAACTGAAGGACTTTAACGTTTCGAGGGCGACAGAGGGTAAGAGGCTTTTATTTTTGCTTCATTTTTTTTTTGCATTTGGAAGAAATGTTCCGTGTTGGTTGTCGGGAAGTTCAGCTGTCTCACACCGGGAGCGACAGATTTTTTTTTTCTTTACACATAGCCGCAAATCCGTGGGCAAAAACAGAGTTGACGGTTTAAACGCGATTAGTTGGTGTAGTTTCCCTGAAAGTTATCACATTATTCTGTTATTACGGTGATTATTTTACAGAGCAGGAGGCGGGCCTTTGCCTGACCGTCCTTTTAACTGTTTAATGATTGTTTTCAGACATCCAGTCTTTGGCCAAACGAGAAATAAAATCACAGGGTCCTTTTAAATATTTTTTATAATCCAACTGTATTATTTATGTGCTGTTTAATATTGACTTTAACCTTATTTTGATGGAAATGTAACATCTTAAGCTACACTAAAATACTTGGCCACTACTAATCCAAGCGGAGTGTGCGTAAAACTGCCGTACTCCACTTTATTTTGTTTCTGTTTAATAGTATTGTATATACTCGAGTGCATTTTATATTTTAGCTGGCATCATTTAAAAGTTAATGTTATTGTGAGTTTTTAAAAAAAAAATCTAAAACCTGCATTTGGATTGCCATGCTCCTTCAGGGGAATCACACTAAATCTGTTTTTCAGATGTAAAATCGTGCGTAATTTAAAAAATCTGCCACAGAACACGCTCATAAAATGGATCTGCCTTTTAGAAAATCTGTCATTTATTAATTTTTGATGGACAGCAGGACAGGCCTCTTTTTTCTTCCAGCAGTCAGTCAGTGTGCAGTGGCCAGACCTGTAAACATTTAATAGGTCGTTTTGACTTCTTTTTGTATTTATGCTGCAACAAGAGCAAAAAAGGGGGTCAGCTGTAATATTCTGCCTTCCATTAAACCCAGCCGACAAAGCTGGTGGCTGCTTTTGTCTGTAGGGGGTTAATTTGATCAGCATTCATTTAAAATCAAATGGCTTCCAGTTTTGAGTGAAAAAAAACAGTTTCACGTCAGCAAACTACAAACAGTAAAATGCGACTGAACAGGCCGGTAATTGCCGCAGTTGTCAACTGTGTTTCTAATAATAACACACTGATAACAGCTAATAGCAGCCTACAGTATAGAGTAATAAAAATAGAACAGCCTATATAGTGACAGCTTTGCTGGGTAGTAGTGAGAATTACAGACATTTTAGGGTTTAATGATAAGAAATGGCAAAGCTGAGCCTTTTTATTTATAGCCTGGGATAACCTCAGTCTGTTTTACGCAGGGAGTAATTAGGCCCAAATCTTCTCCGTTTAGTCGAAGCTTAATTCTCTGCTCTTTAAATCGCTTATAGCCTTATTAGGCTTACATGCCATGCTCTGACTGATCTACTTTTATAACGGCACTGACATTAGCGCTGACTTATGGAGGCTGGAAATGCAGCCACAGGCCTCTCTCTCTAGAAGGACTAGGCTGCGTGATGTGTGTGTGTGTGCCTGTGTGTGTGTGTGTGTGTGTTGCTGTCAAATTGCCAGGCCTAAGGCCCCTGTCAGGGCCCTGTGTGAGGCTATATGTGCGACCTGTGATGTGTGTTTTGTGCGTGTGTGAATGAGAAGGAATAAAGCAGAGCTATATGTTTGTTTACGCAAAGCTTTCCGTTTCTAAACGCCTCTTCCTCTTTATTTCCTCCCCACCATGGGCCGTTTAACAGGGATATACGAGTGTAAGGAGAAAAAGGAGGACGTGAAGTCCGAGGACGAGGACGCACAGGGTAAACTGAAGCAGCGGAGGAGTCGCACTAACTTCACCTTGGAGCAGCTCAACGAGCTGGAGCGGCTCTTCGACGAGACGCACTATCCGGACGCGTTCATGAGAGAAGAGCTGAGCCAGCGGCTGGGACTGTCCGAGGCCAGAGTGCAGGTGAGGATCTCCTTTTTATTCCTAAAACTCTTGTATGTGATGCACATCAGTGTGCTGCTGCTTTTAGAGCAACAAACGTTTTTTTTCCTGATAATATTTGTGCAGGGATCGGAGCCTCCACCGCGCCTTTGTCTGTTGGTGACAATATTCCTGTTGCTGTGGAGCGATGTTAGCGTCCTTTAAAGACTCAGGCAGAGGTTAATGTAATTCTTATTTGAGAGGGTGATGTGTTCAGTGGCATCACTGCGCTCTGTGGGAATTGTGTTAATGATCTAATCAGTCCTTGATTCATGCTGCAAACAAACACCGCCATAATTAAGAGTAAATAAAAAAATGTGCCTCATTAAGAAGGAAATCGGACCTGATGGATTAATCTCCAAATAATTTGCTTATAAAACAATTAACACATCAGAAAGCTGCCCACATTATACAATGATGCAGTTATTTATTTTTATTTTTTCCCCCTCTTTTTTAAATAAAGGAAATCCTATCTGCAGGATTTGCCCTAATTTCGATCTTCTTAATATCACGTCACGTTTTAATAATAGCAACAAAGCACGTAAAGCGAGCTTTGTCTTTAATTTATTGTTTGATATAAAATAATTTTGTGTGTTCTGCAACGTGCAAAAATATTAAAGGATGTGAGGAGTGTTGTAGAAGCAGGATGAAATTAAAAACAGCCCCACGTCTGAATATCCCAGTAATATACAAAATACTGGGATTTCAAAGTCCTTCCATTTAATAGTGTTTCCACTTCTATGTGGTTTTGACGTGATATTTCTAAAAATATCTGCAAAAATTGCTGCACAATTACCGTGCATTTTAGGGTTTGTTACGTGAATCCATCTTCAGATTAAATATTTAAAAAGCCAATCTGGGGAATTTTTTTTGCATGTTTCCTCTGTGATGCAATTAAAAACAAGGAAAATAATAAATCTACGTTCATGTTCAGGCTGTGTGTTGTTATCAGTCACACATGTCGAACTGCTGTGGATGTTAGAACCTACTGTAGGCCTGCAAATCGTACTGTTACGATCCGAGCAGGCATGTATTTGGGGGGTAGGCAGAAAAAAAATCCCCAGCAATGATTAAAATGAATGAAGAGCCTGAATGGCTGCTTCAGGGGACGCGCTCTTATGTCAACTCGTATCCCTCCTCATTTTCTTTGTAATATCTGCCACTGGCTTGATGTAGTGTCCCCATAAAAACAGATTAGAAATAATTCAATTGTGGGCCAACTCTGCTGCTGTTCAGCTATGTCTAACAGGATGAATAAGCCCCATCATGGAGCTTTATAAGCCCACCGACTACCATTTTGAGCTCCAACGCTGTCGGACTGGGTTGACAGCAGCAGCCTATAATATGGAGGGGAAACGCTGCAATTATGGCAAATAAAGTGTGTTCAGAAAAATAATTTAGGGTGTAAATATGGATGATAAAGACCTGGCAGTTTGGTGGTGCGTGTTTCTCTGGTTAAATTGCGCAGAATCCGTGCGCTTCTTTCAGCATTTTTCCCTTTTTAAAGGCACTTTTACGCACACGGACATGTGTTGTGCGTTTTTTTTTCTTCCTCCTCTCCAGATTTAGTGAGAGGGAATTGCAGCAGAGGCTGTTGCAGGCTGTGAACCTGCGCTCCGAGCAGCTGTCAATGAATCTAATTGAAAGTTATGAGAGCTTGGTGAGGAGCAGGCAGTAATTCGGTTAGGACTAATATCTTTGGGTTTCTGGCGCGCTGCTAAATTAAATGTCATTATTCACTGTCTCTAATAAAAAATCAAAAAGGAAATGAGATTAGGGTATTTGTGAAGCGCATCATTGAGTGGCCCTTAATGAAGAAATAACTGTCTGAACCAGTGTAGTTCACTTTGCTTAACATACTGGCGCGTAATTGGAATTGATCTCGGGCCGTCTAATATTAGCCTTGATTTATCTGAGGGATCACTGAGTCTATGCAAAATCACCTGGGATTCTCATAAACACCTTTTTCTACATCATTTACCATTGTGGAACTGATAGATCACAGCATATATGATAATAACCTCAATTTATAGTCAATAATAATAATAATAATAATAATAATAATGAGGACATCCTATGGAATGATCTTACTTTAAATTTATTATATTTCATCTGGCATTGATTTAACGTCTAAATGCTGTGATATATTAATAAAAATGCATTTCTAGAATCATTTTTTTGCTTACATTTTTATTTCCTCGTCATTTTTTCCGTCTTCCTGCTCGTCTCAGTCCCTAATCGACACTTTATCGATGCCCTGTTGTTGCTGCTGAACGTCGCTTTACGCAGCTTCCAAACGGCACCTCCAGCCCTCCTCCTCCTCCTCCTCCTCATCATCATCCTCATCAGTCTGCGCCCTTTGTGGTCCACGACCAGCCGCTAATTTCGCATCTGTAAATGATAATCATTGCGGGGTCGAAGGGGAGGGGAGATAATGTTATTCAACGAGGCAAATTAAGTTGATGGTGATTAACAATAGGCCGCAGCCTGCAGCCTGCTGCTGCAAACACAGGCTGCTGCTTAACCAGTTATTATTATTATTTTACCATCTTAACGAAATACAGCATTCTGACAACACATACTCTGTTGTGTAATTATAGTGGCCTTTTTAGTATAAAACTTGCAGCAGCTTTGTTGTATTTTATTATTCAAACCCTTCATTTTCTTAATATCTTCCATAATAATTTGCTGTAATGTTGCATACAAAAGTTTTTGAGATTTATTTTTCCAGACTGAATTTATCTCCAGCAGTTTATATCCAAATTACTACTCTGACATTTGTGCACTCTAAATAAGCTAAATAGAATTTATTTCCTCAGATGTAAGCTGCCTCTTATTTTTCTTTTACAAATAACCGCCCTCTCCCATAATTACAACATTATTCTAACAATTTATATTTGACAATAACTAGGGCAGAAATGTGCATTTTCTCCTGTTAGTAATTTTTGAGCACATAGAATTAATTGTTTTGTTTTTTTCAATTGCAGGTTTGGTTTCAGAACAGAAGAGCAAAATGTCGAAAACAAGAAAACCAGATGCACAAAGGTAAATGTCTTCGGAATAATCTCTTTCTCCTTGTTTTGGGGTTATTTTTTAGTTATTTTTTTAATCATTTTTTATTTATTTATTTTTTTTTACACAATTTGACCAATTTTGAGTTCATGTGGAAAAACTCTTGACCTACCTCATCTCACATAACAACAACTGTCTGGCTGTCTGACAGACATCTTTCCCTTCTCTCCAGGTGTTATTCTGGGCAGCGGCAGCCACCTGGACGCATGCAGAGTAGCACCCTATGTCAACATGGGTGCCCTCCGGATGCCCTTCCAACAGGTAGGCCGCGCTTTTCATATTGGCTGACAAAGCTCGACAAACGTAGAAAAAGCTCCAGTCGGAGAGCACAAAAGTGAAGCCGAATTAAATGTGGAAGAGTAAAAACAAATCCAGCGATGATTATTCAGCATGTTGAGACACTTTGTGTTTGTTGGACCTGAGAGCACCTTTCACCTCCTGCCTGTTGAAGAGTGCTGGACGGTGCAGGTGTAGAGGAGAGCTGGACGGACATTTGATCTGCTGCTATCTGCTTCAGCGTCCCGGCTGCTGTGTTGTCTGTTTGACCCGTGTGAAAAGCAGCGGCCTAATTAAGCCAACAGTACGGCAGGCGTGAGCACATAAAAGAGATGATGAAAGCGGCGAATGGAGTGGGCTCTGATGGATATTGGCGTTGAGCTGCACTGGCAGGGGTGGAGGCTTGAGGCCTGCATACAGAGAGGTGGAAGCATGCACAGACTCACATATTACAATGCAACATTTGCACAGAAAGCAAGCAGATGGAGACGGTTTGGTTGGTTGAGGTCATGACTTGTACCTGCAAGGTGCTCTTGTGTTTCTGCCCTGTCAACCTGAAAATACAGTAAAATCATCAAAAGTATCTTTTAAAGATGGCGAACATTTTTGTATTTGTGCACAAAGATATAAACAGGACACATAAACGCTGAACTTTCACCTGTTTTGTCAGAATCGGATCAATTTCTGTC
This sequence comes from Amphiprion ocellaris, assembly GCF_022539595.1. NCBI lineage: Eukaryota > Metazoa > Chordata > Actinopteri > Pomacentridae > Amphiprion > Amphiprion ocellaris. The sequence goes on along the minus strand of NC_072776.1, from coordinate 3,816,385 downwards.
ATGACTCCACAAAATCAAGTTTTTTTTATTGGTTTTCCATCAAGGCTTCTGCATTTTAATGAAATGTCATCGTGCCACATGTTTCTACATTATTAGTCACAGCTGCTTTTTGGTAAATGAGATATGTGGAAAAGTTTGTTGTCAGCACAAGGTTTTGTTTGGATGCTGTTGCTTTGCTCAGAAAACTATAAATCTGCGGTTCAAATTAATTTTCCGTTTCATTTAACAACTTCAAAATAAGTCACTTTTGGTATTTTTATGCCAGTATGAAAGGGAGCAAAGTGAAAAAAATATTTAGTCAAGTTAAAACTTTGACTTTCTATCGTTCTATTTTGGTTGGAGAAGAAAGCATGAAATACTTGAGTTTTCCCACTTCTTCCTGTGGTGTTTGAAACACATGAGAAATGGCAACAGGCTCAGCTCTCTCCCTCTGAAGTAAGAGGATGCTTAATTTTCACCTACTTCTTATAAAATAATTGCCAAGAATGTGAAAACTGATATCCTATGCTCCTTATGGTTTCTTTTTCCCCTTGACTCAGGAATATGTCTGGATAAATATTTATAACTCCAAATATGTGAATATCTTTTTAGTGCAAAATTGTTTATTTATGTAATTGAATACATAATCAGGATAACAAGACTGCATATTTCCAAGGGTATAACGGAGTCCTCAGTCTGAATTAAACAAATCTGTTCTGGGTCCTAGAAAGACTTTGATTCTAGACGATTAAATTGGATGTGGTGTCTGAGAGCAATGTATGATTCATTAACTTTTAGAATAGCTGACATGAAAAAAGGGCCAAAGCGCAGAGTGCAGCCCTTAACTATTTTCTTAGAAAACACACTGTAAGCAACAGCTTTGAGGGAGTAAAATTTGAGGGGGAATTTAATAGTGTCAGACTGTGAAACCTAAATCCTCAACACACACACACACACACACACACACACACACACACACACCGAGGCGCTCATGCTGACTAACTTTATATTTTGCTGCTCTGCAGGTCCAAGCACAGCTCCAGTTAGACGGGGTCACCCACTCCCACCCCCACCTGCACCCTCACCTGGCTGCTCATGCTCCCTACCTGATGTTCCCGCCCCCTCCCTTCGGACTACCAATCGCATCTCTCGCCGACTCGGCCTCCGCAGCAGCGGCGGTGGCGGCAGCTGCCAAAAGCAACAGCAAGAACTCGAGCATCGCCGACCTGCGACTCAAGGCAAGAAAACACACCGAGGCTCTGGGACTCTGACCCCACCGGGCTGCCCCTCCGCTCGCCTGATGCCCATAATCGCCTCTCACACAAGACTGAGCCTGTGAAAGGGCCGTGACACTCACAGCTAAAACTAAAATAAACAAAAAACACTGAGTGAGAAAGAAAGAGAGGAACACATACAGAGAGGGGGGAGACAGAGAGTGTGTGTGAGAGAGAAAGGGGGAGAACAGTGGAGGAAGAAAATAAAAAGAAGGAGGGAGCGAGAAAATTGTCACAAAACCAGCTGCCAAAACAAACCACTTGTAGAGAACGGTAATTAAATACCAATGAAATCACCTTTTACTTTTCGCCCAACAGGCAGGACTTCTGCGGGGCCAGTGGCTCAGTCCACTCCAGGCACAGATCACATCCCAAGGACCATACAAACACATGTGGATGTCTGTCTGAGGGCCGGCCGGGGCCCGTCAGACCAGAAGACGTTAGAACAAAGCAAACTGGCAGGCAGCAGCAGGGCCAAAAGCAGAGCCTCGCTGCCGCTGGCTGCCGCTGGCTGCCGCTGGCTGCCGCTGGCTGCCGCTGGCTGCCGCTGGCTGCCGCTGGCTGCCGCTGGCTGCCGCTGGCTGCCGCTGGCTGCCGCTGGCTGCCGCTGGCTGCCGCTGGCTGCCGCTGGCTGCCGCTGGCTGCCGCTGGCTGCCGCTGGCTGCCGCTGGCTGCCGCCATGTTGACAAGGGTTGAGCTTTGGGGGAAACAGACCCACACACCACCTCACGAGGCATTGGAACGGCTCTCATCTTTTACCCCCCCTCTCCTGCCCCTCTGCCCTGCCGCCCCACACTAGAACAAAAAACAAAAAAGAAGAAAAACATTTTTAAAAAAGGCCATATTTGTCTCCAACCACTGTGTTCCCTGCTGCTGCCAAGTGCATGAGCTCTAATGGAGGAGCGTTGTGGGACTGGTCTCCATCCACACCTGACACAAACGCTCGTCACCTGGTTTTAACACTGCCGTTCAACACCCCCCTCCACAGTCAAAGGTCTGATACTCCTTCCTCTTATGGACTCGTGCTGTAACAAAAGCAACAATTCCTTTCTTTTTTCTTTGCTGCAGAGGAAAGACGTTATTCTGGCATGTGTCGGCATCACTCCTCACAGCGTGCTCTCTCTCTCTCTCTGTCTTTATTTCTTTCTGTTTATTGTGTTGTATCTTGGGTAAAGAAGTGAAGATAGCCTTTGCACTTCAGGTCGTGTACGTGGGTGTTTACAAATGGCACTACAAGCAGATACTACTTTACTAATTAAAACAGGGGAGCGGGATTTGATATCGTCATGTGATCAGCAAACAGGACACTATCTTGGATAAAGGGTATATGGGATTTTTTATTTCTTTTCTTCTTTTGTAATTCTGAAAATATGAAGAAAGCATCAGTCAAACTGAAATGCAATGGTGTGCAGTTTAAGTGCAATACTGTAAATAGCAAAAAAAAAAGTAAAAACAGCTAGCAGTTAATCCTCAACGATAAAGAGACCCAATGACGTCTTTCTTTTTGTTGGATTTTTTTCATGCACTGTTGGAGTGTTGAATTTCTTCGCCAAACACACCAGGTTTTCTTACGGCAGTGTATATTTTGTTGAGGAAAGTCACTTAGAACCAGGTGCCATATCTCACATAACCTCCTATGTATCCAAACTGTTTTGTATACATCAGGCACAGCCGTCACTTGTTGAGGAAGACATGAGCACATTTTTCGGATGCTGCAGAAATTAGGGTAAATATAAAGTTAGTAACTACTAACAGCAGAAAAATTCCTTTAATGTTTGGATTTTGGAAAAATATTCAAATCAACAAATGAGCGCTGTTACCCCGAGCCAGGCAGGTGTTTCTGATTAGCTTCATTTTGCATGTTTTATGTGACATTTCATCTTTGATTTCCAAATAATCCAGACTGTATTTTTTAAAAAATTGTACCAAACATTTGGATGAAATTGAAAGATTATTTTGAGAACCTTTTTAAAAACACTGCTGTCAGAGCTGCGCTAAATATGCCGATGGGTTTCCGGTCTACGTACCTCTAACAGTCTCCAAACAGCATTTTCCTCCATTTAGAAATGTTTATCTATGTCTCCATTTTAAATTAAACATATGGGTGTTTTATTTATTATTTTGTCTGAAAGTTTATGAAAGATGAAATAGTTGAACTACAAGTGTACATTTTTACATGGCTTTGCATTTATTTTTGTATGTTTTTTTTTAAGTGTTCAATTTGAATTAGGAGGTGTGGCTGTAGTGCATTGTTTGCCTAAAAAAAAAAAATGTAGCGTGTCCGAGTTTACAGACATTTCAGGGATGGTTGAATTAAACAATACTCCATGGAATTTGTTGTACCCATTAAAATGATTACCATTTCATATGCAAGCATGCCTAAACATGAATCATCGTACGGTTTGTTTTTCCCCTTTTGATTCACAAAATATGAATGTACATCTTGTACAAGTAAACTATCAATAAAGTTATAAATATTTGTACTTGAGTTTTAAAATACTTTAACTTCCAAGCTTCGCTTGGCTGACGTGGAAACGTACTTTGCAATTTAGTCTACGCAGGAACACAAACAAGACGATAATCCCCGTAAATGACTTGGAAAGACAGCGCTGACCACATTTTCAGCATAATAACAGCAGTCCGGGACTAATCCTCCTCCCTAACGTCCCGGGTATTTTTCGTGATGCAGATTCTTGCTCCGCTCCGTTGTCTCGCTGTCGTGTTGTGGCTGATGCTCAGCAACTGTCTCAGCCTATGGATCAATATCAGTATGAGTCTGGAGTTGACGTTCACGCAGGCTCCATGTTAGCTGGCTCGGCTCATCACATCCAATCTGTGCCACACACCAGTGGAGAAAATTGAGCTGCTATAAAATCCAGATGCAACCCGTTCCTGGAGGCTCCCACATGGGTCCATCTCTCCCAGTGTTTGTCAGAATGACACAGACAGGATTGGTATGGAAAGTGGGGCTGTAATGTCGTCAAATAGAAGCAAGATGGCTGTAACTGGAGTGGGGAAGTCTGCATGTGTGGAGGGAAAATAGAAGGCGAGTGAGCGATTTAAGGGATACTGTATGCATGTCATGTAATCCTGTCCGACCTGGATGCTCAAAGAGGAGCTGTTGTCCTTGTTTCCATGATTAACTTTAAGCAGATGACATGAGAAGGTCAAGAAATGTTCATGAGCTTCTGCGTTTAACGTCCCTCCACATACACTCGGCTGGACGCTCCCACCACACATACTAAATTTTGCACATCTAAAAGAGTCTGTTTTTTAAGTGTATTAGCTTCCTCTGGGAGCCTAATTCCAGATGTGTGTATACAAAGTAATTACGCCGTGTGCTATAGTGGCTTATTGTCCGAGCCCCCGTACAGGAATTAGCCCAAATGGCGTCCTGTTGAGTGCGGTACCCCCTAGAAGGTCGCTGCACGTTTAATTTGTACCTCTTTGCTCATACATCAAGATTGAGTGATATAGTCGCAGACTGATGGCTCCGTATTTACCCGCTGACCTCCTCCGGCTGAGGCCAGGGCTGGAAATAACAGCATCCTTTTATGTGTACTAATAATTAGCAAGGCACACACGGCCATCCATCAACCACCAATGAGCCGTGGCTGCTTTGTCAACATGTTCAAGGACATAACGCTGTTTGTGTTGGCCGCCAGTCACAAATACACAATAACATATTAATAGAGGAGAGGAGAGGAGTGTGTAGGGGGAGATTTAGCCTCACATCTGGTTTTATTATTGGTGAACTTTTGTTTTTACTCGTCTGTGAATGTGTTGCTGTTGGTGGAGAATCTGGCTTGTAGTTTTTAATTGAATGCACAAATGATTCTACTATAAATGCGAACATTTTTAAAGGAATGTTTTGGATTTTTTTTTGCTTTCTCTGTCCGTCCGGTTCAGGGAAGCCTGATTTGCCCAACATGCGAGTCCCAGAAGCCTCGGTGCTACGCTGCGCTAGCCTAGCAGAGGTCAAGTGCTCAGGGGTCACGTGAAAATAGTTTTTATCACATTTCATTCTCATAATCCTCTTTGAAATGTCACACACAACTATGATCAGATGGAATGTGGGCTGTCGTAGCCTCAGCAGAAAGCTCTGCAGGGCACTGGTAATGGTGTGAAATGACAGAGCTCATGGGCCTGAGAAGACGGAGTATATTTAGCTCAAAGACAAGAAGTTGCAGCTTTTGTCATGCTATATGATGATAACTGGAGGGGGCTACTTTGCAGCAACATAACAGTCTGTTTGGTTGAGCTGGAGAGTTTTTCTTCACCAACTTTTGTGGTTCTTAAATCCCGAGTAAATCCTGTTCCGGCAGTTTCAGCTGTAACTTGAAGTGAAGCCACCCAGAGAAACCTCAGCTGAAAACAATCGAGCTGAAGTGCTGAAGTCACTCCGGTCGGCCGCGGATCAAAGGCCGCCTTTCATCCCAGTTTGTTTGGGTTAGACTTGGGTTTGCTTTGTTGGATAATGCTCATAAATGTATCTGGAGTCATCAACAGTGCAAAACTATATTAAAACTAACATTTTAAGTCTGGATCAACACGCTCTCTCACTCTTTTTTTTTTTTTGTTGCAGTGAAAGTGGAAAGTGTCGAGAATTTAAACTTAGAAAATTGAGGACAGGCATTAAGTTCACATTCCGTCCAGCTGTTTATGTTCCACTCATTAGCCGTTTATTTCCACTTTAAGCATTCAGTTTGTGTTTGTTGTAATCCAAATAAAGTTATCTAATAAAAACACGATATTTTCTGTCCTACTGCAGTGTCAATTACAAGCCATTACTAATCTATCTGCTCCATCTACAAACACTTTGCGTCAAAATACAAAAATAAGAATAATCTCATCTTAACATTGCATAAATCACATTCCTTTGCTGTCTTTTATCAGCATCCATCACACTCATTTATTACATACTCTCCCTGCAGTAAGTGTAGCATTTAGAAGACAGATGTAGTAAGAGATAAGGAATCTTAAATACATGGTGGCTCTGTTTGCTTTGTTTGGTTTGGGCTTTAATCCTCTGGTTAGTTCTGGTTTGACTGGCTTTCTGTGATGCGGGGTGTCGTTGCAGCTCCATCCAGTGGGCTCAAAGTATTTCTGACCGCAGTTTTTCCATGTTCTCCTCTAGTTTCAGCCTCGCCACTGCCAGACGGATCCATTTACGAGTTCTGAACGCTCTCAGATTAATGGCAAAGTCAAATGGCGGCCAAGTCAAAGTTTATTCCCAGTTTAATGATACTAAAAATGATCAAACGGGCTGACATGAATAATGTCGTGGATTTATTTGGGGAGTTTTAAGACACAACATTGCGGAATTTTTTATGATTAGAGAAACATTTACCTTTTTGTGTATGAATTGGGCTTTTCACAGAAGATATTTAGATTTGTCACAGTAGGAAAGGCACTGGTGTAAATAATCAAATGAATGATCCATTTAGCAACGTCAGTTTAAGGTCTCGTACTCAAACTAACATGGCACGCTGGGACACCTGGAGAGAAAAAAGTATTAGTTAAGATTTATTTTTCCCACTATGACAAATCAAAATGTCTCAGTGATTTCAAATGTGAACAGTATTTGAATGTTTTTAATTTTAAAAACAATCTATATGTTGCTTTTTACAGCTAGTGTTAAAATGATATGGATCATGTTTTGTTCTTACAGTGAAGTTTTGGTAAAATTATGACTTCATAGCAAAAAAAAATTAGGACTAACCCTAAAGTGTTAACAAAAAATGGATGAACCCTCAGTGAAATCACCCTTACATTTCCTAAAGAGCAGTTTTAAGTCTCCATCTTTGCAGTGATTGACTATCAGATGATCCAAGAATGAGCCAAGAGACGAAGCGTCATATTTGGGTGCAAACTTGTACCATTAAATAACCTTGATATAATTAAAACAGGTGACTTATATACAAATTCACCCCCAGAAATGTCGAAATTAGCTACAGAGACCAAAACTCTTTTCTATACCAGGCTGTAAACATGTTTATTTCTGCTGCAAATTTTGGCATTTTATCATGGGGCTCTATGGGGATCCACTCAGTTTTCAGTTCACTTCAGTTCAACATGCTTGTCTATAATATCCTTTTCTAAATATCAGGTTTTTCTCTCTGGAGATAAATAGTTGCATTTCTGCCAAAAACAAAATCAGAAGCTCTTCTCTATGTTGTAAAGAGGTGTGCACATTTACAGCGTTCTGCTGTATGTTGTTCTAATGATATCCAGGGAAATAGAAATCTTTCTGTGCAGAATATCAGATCAACTCAGTGCAAATGGAGATAACTTCATTGTATGATGTGAGCAAGCTTTAAGTGTGATGGCTTTAGAGTTTAGAGTCTCGACTCTTGTTGCTCATGTTCATAAGCACTCTTTAAACTGCCCAGAGTCAACAAGAACATATGAATCCTATTGTCAAGTGGCTTTTGTTTTGAAATATCATGTGTTTCGAAGGGAAAAAAATATCCCAGACAAATGATGCATCATTGCTTTTCTTTGCCTCTCCTTTAAAAAAAAGAAGAAGAAGAAGAAACATGGTGAATATGGTACAAATAAACATTCCGCAGCAGTTTAAAACCATAATTCATGTTGAAATATCCTCCATTGAAGTCCTGAGTAACAAACACATCAGTGGAGCTGTTTTCAAAAATATGTTCCTTAAAATGTCAAATCTCTTTGCTGGAGTCTCCTTCAAAGCTGTTTTTAATTACACATCTTCAAACCAGTATTTAGACAACAAATTCACCCTGAGAAAATGATCATTGCATATTAATGTGATCAATAATCCCGACCAAACGGCTGTTTTATTTCCAGCCGGGCTGGCTGTTTATCTGAGCTGCGCTTCGCTGCAGAAACAGCTCGCTCCATCCCGCCACACGGAGGCTTTAGTCGATAGCGTCTGGCTCGCACACACAAACAGTTTAGCTTGTGTTCATATTTACAAAAAATTAATCTAAATGGGAAAGCAAATATGATTAAGCTGAGAAATTGAAACAGATGTCAACAGTAAACGTTTGCGAACCATCCCAACAGACCATCAGAGGAAACTCCAGGACTATTAGCTTTAGTTAGCTCAGATTGCCAGGAGGTCTCAGATTCACATTCCTCATCTCGCTACACGTTAGTCCAGTTGCAGGAAAGACCAGGCACTTCACTGTCAGGTTTTATGGCGTTTGTCACACCGAGTGGCTGAACACTTTGTTACTGGGACAAATTGAGCTGTTGGGTAAAAATATCCGGACAGATTTCACTAAACTGCACCAAACTTTTCCCAAGACTGTCTGACAGTACAGAATAACTTTCCTTGTCTTTGCTTTGTGGCTTCTGATCACAATCAGTCACCCAAAGTGATTTATGCTAATCTGGACTAAGGTGGAGCAAAGGTCACTGAAATGATTCCTCCTTTTCAACACTGAGATCTCTCAGAAGCTTTTTTTTGTTTTGATGTGGCATCGCAAAAACATCTGCTTGACAGACAATTAGCTGTGATGCTGTTCCAACGCCAGGCAAAGAGGCTTTGCACCTTGTTAAAAGATTCCACTACTGACAGGAAGGCCATCCTGGGCTGCAAGCATGTGCCTAGTTTGTGTGAAGTAGCAAAATTAATGAATAACACCACTCGCACTTTGATTCTAATCTGTTTGTCTGAACCAACTTAGTCGCATTTGCACTTGCAGTAATCATCATCATATTTAGGCGTGTTGAGAAAAAAGGACATGTACGAAAAACTATTTTTGGGGCTCGCCGCTGATGATGCTGCTTAAAAATGTGATTTTGTGTAATTTTTTCAGGCTCTTCTGATGTTCTTAAAGATTGCTATGAGCGTCAGTTTACATGATTTAAGTCTTATTTCAGCTCATCCATCCTTATTACCCAGAAATCATTTCACAGATACATTTTGGGAAAGTGATGCTTTAGATTTGATTTTTAGCGACATGAAGAGGAAATTAGCAACAGCAACATGTTCCCTGATAATGTATGGATGTAATTTGCTTTCTGCCAAAACATCTAATCTTGTAATACAATATCCATCATAGCAATTGTAAACTTTGTGATGCTTATGTTGGATTTAAAAAACACATGTTTTAGTTACTGATATAATGCTGTATTTGCTTTGATAATAATCTATTTTATTGTAAATACAAATATTTTTTGCACCTTTTTTTTAAATATTAGTACCACCTCATTGCTATTTCTTTGACCTTGCATGTTAACTGCATGTTCTTTTGTGCATTGTTTCCTTATTTATCTTGTAACCTGTGAGCTACTGGATACCTTTAATCTATCTCTCTATATTTCACTACAACCACAATCCTTCCATGTTCTTAAAGTGTTTTTGCTGTCTAAGCCTAAGCAGATGCATGATTTAGGATGTAAACCCTCGTCTCAGGTGTCGAAGTCTTTTATTTTTGTTGTTCACCACCTTCTTATAAGTTGTTGTGCTTCACTGACTTGCAAAAAATACTCTGTGAACATAATCCAAGCTTTAGAAGCGTCACTGGGAAAGCAAACAATTACTATAGGTTTTCTCATCTCATCTCATCCAACAAAGCATCTGACCTCAATAAGAGACATTTAAAAGACAAACCCGTGTCTCTGGGTGTCCTCTGCAGCGTGGTGGGAAGGAGATTCTTACAAGGAAGGAGCCTCACAGCAATCAGACCGAGGCTGAATGTTAATGAAAAAGCAAACAGCCCACCGCTGCAATTTGTGCTGGAAACCATGTTTGAGCAATCGCTGCAGCTCTGTACTCTCCGCTCCTTTTCCCCGGCAAACAAGGAGCACTTCAGGGAAAATAATTATCTGTCATTCCCAGTCTGAGGGTCAAATGCATTTAGATGCAAATGAAAACAACTTCCGGTTCTGGAGTCTCACTAATGAAATGGAAAAATGCAAATACAGTGCAGAAAACAGTTTTTCTTTGCTGTGATCACAACTATCTGATCACTGGGAGCTTGTTTGGGAAACTAGCGGGCAACTTCCTGCCAACTTCTGGCTTCTCAAGACTAAAACAGAGGATTGAATGAATACAAGACGATTGATGGTCATTTTGAATCGACACTGATGTAAAACTGTGGACAGAACTGGTCTGAAGTCAAAATTAAACAGTAACGACACAGTTCAAACTAAAATTTAAATTCATTTCCGCCGTGATCAAAGAGAAATTTGCCGCTAATCATTTAACATGAAGCCTCTGCTGCAAATTCCACAAAGCGATTTAGGTGTGGATGAGCAGATTAAGCTTTGAGTCTACGGTCAATAGCCATACTTTCCAAGGCCAAAAGGTCAAATCTGACTGAATGAATTTAGATTTTTGTCCTCAGGGAACATTTTGGTTGCAGGAAAAGTGATTTACATAAAATATGATCAGCAGCTCTCCGTGTGCAGTCAGGAAAAAACAACTGAAGCTTTCAGAGCTGCACATGAGCCTGATTTAAATCCGTATTAATATTTAACACTGTGACTAGGAGCTGAAAAAGACTTTTAGAAGTAAAATAACTGTCTGTCCAGCTACTGTGCCGATGCTGAATATAGAAAGCTATGCCAAAAATCTGGTAGTTCAACCTTTAAAGTTGATAAATATGTCTGTAAATAAGACAATCTGACAGAATCAACCACATCATCTTTAAAAATGTCCTTCCTGATGTTTAATTGACGTTCAGCTGCAACTAAACTTAAAATATGATCCAAAATGGTGAGAATATTTTGCTTGGAGCTTGAGCTCCTACCATTCAGCACCAATGACTGTAAATACACAAAGAGTTTAAGATAGTGTACTTCAGTATAAATGTTAATGGGACAATATGTTTTACATTGTCAGTGCCACTTTATTTGACACATTTAACATTTTTTGACAAATGTCAAAAAAACCCTGTTCTTAAGTATCCATAACATTAAAATCCTTCTCAATGATTCAGTTTCTCATTGAGTTTCGATTAAACCCCTAAAAAAAGTAATTTCTATAAACCAGAGAGACATATTTACACATTTTCCCCAAGATAATAAGTTATTCCTTAAAAATGGCTTAGATGTTACTTTACAATGTTACTTTCTTTTAAATTTGCAGACCTACATTGTCCCTGCTTCTTTTTCCACTCAACTTGCAGCTCGAGCACACCAGCACAGCTACAGCTCAGACTCTGTACACCTACTTTATGCTACACAGTGGAAAGTTGTAATATTCTGTTATATATGTTTTTGTTTCTGTAAAACCCCAGATGTCTAAATCTGTGTTTTTGAGATCGTCGTGGTTCTGACTGTTTATTTCTCTCAGGATATGTCTTTTAGCATATAAATAAAACACCATATTGACATGTTAACAAGGTTAAAAAAAAAGTGAATGTTCACCAGAGGGGGTCTTTAAATGAATTAATCATCTCATCAAAGTAATATTCTTCTGTGAAATCGGGGCTCTTGGCATTAATGTGGGTGTACTTTGACATGTTCCGCCCACCTAAACATTGCTGCCCTCCCAGCAGGATAACGCAGCTCATAACTGCTCAGGAGCAGCTCGAGGAACATGAACAAGAGCCTAAAATCTTAATGCAATCAATCATCCAGATAAGCTGGAACAACACAGATCCACAAATCCCACAGAACCCAAAGGAACCACTGCCAGCATCCAGATCCAACAGAACACCGCCGTGGCCAACCAGGTGGCTGATTGGTCTATGTTTTTTAAAAATTAAACAGTAAATCTCATTAAGAAATAATGTATTTTAAAAAATGAAAGCCTCCTTAAATATTTTAGAGTACCTCCCTTCCATCGAAAACAAACAAACAGATCGTACATTAATAAAGTTATATTAGTCTGTGCTGTTTTATAAATTTGGCTGTTAGAACCCTCCTCTACTTTTGTCACTTCAGCAGGAATTCATCATGATCAGCAACAAAATGAGGGCGAGTAATGCAGCTGGTACAATAAGCCAACACAATGTGTAGCAAATTAATCAGGCTTGGCCCAAGGCTCGCTTTAGAAAAATGATCTCATTTGACCAGACGGGTCGGAGCTCGTCTCTAATCATATCAGAGTACAACACCGGGACTCCTCCTCAGCTTTGTTGTGGTCATTAGGAAAATAAAAACAGCAACTCCACTGTCAGATTATGAACAAGTATAAGCACAGCTAAACTCTGAGCTTCAGCTTTTGTTCGGTGATCAATTCATATATTTAATCATGATGAATTATGCATATTTTCCTGCTAAATAGAAAACAGATGGATGGCAGAATCTGCTTGGACAGAGCTCAGATAATGATTTTATGCAAATCGAGATGTACTGAAATGTATATTTGCAAACCTGACAGGATTAGACTGTGACCTAAATGGCAAAAAGGTTGATCTATGAAATGATGCGTTCACAAACAGCACATGGCGGCATGATCTCGCATAATTAAAAGTTAAATGCTAATGCACGGATTTAAAATTGAAAATCAATAAATATACATTTGAATTCATCAGTGCCGCGTATACATCACACCGACATGCACATCATACGCTTGTGCTTGTGATCTCTCAGATGAATGGGAGCCTTTAACTGAGTGCTGCAGCCTTAGCTTCAGTCTGCTGCTCAGCTCGGTGCATGTGGCAGATAAATACGAATATAAATCACACAAAATGCATTCAAGAAAACTAAACAATTCCCATGACGGCCCACCGGGGTTATCTCCAGTCATGTAAAACAACAATATGTCATACACACACATCTGACCTCTCACCTTGCAAGGATTTTTACTGGCAAAGAGCAGTGCCTTTAGGGGGGCCTCCAGACTCGCAGCACATACTCTCTGCACAATGGGTAACTTATAGCTCTCCCTCAAGGTGGAGAATAGGAAAATATTTTATACAATAAAGGCAAATGGGTCTATAAATTGCCTGAGGGAAAGCTAGCTTTCCTGATTGCTACTCATCTCACTGTTTCCCAAATGTTTTATACTCTTCTGACTGGTAATCAATAGCTACACATGCATCCTCTCAGCCAGCGCTGGTCTTTTATAGCACGCCTAAGGAGCAGTTGTCAGTCAATGGCAACCTTATAAATAGACTGAGGGCTACATGTGGACAGATGGATGCTTTCCCTGTCAATTGTGCAATGCCACAGTCCAAACAGTCAGCTTTTGTTTTTCCACACGAGGCTGTTGTATTGAGTTGTGCTATGTAGGACACTAAAAAAAATCACTTCCTCAAAAGTTGTCCTCATAAAGGGTTTCCAAGTTGCAGCTAATGGTGATAATTTTAAAGCATTTACTAAAGCATTGATATGATCGTTTTTTGATCATGTTGTAATAAACAAACAAAAAAAATCCCTTTGGCTGTTAATAAGTTGAAGTGGAGTTTAATCTGCATGTTTTTCACAAGTTAAAAGGTCAATTGGTCTAAAGAAGCGGGTTTTCCCTGGTGATACAAGTGTGCTGGAGGAGAAACAAAATCTTTAATTTGTGCAGCAATGGAGTAAAAGACTTTATCAACAGTTATAAGTTTTCTGTAATCTGAAACAGACAAATCAAATGAATCAGTCTTAATAGAATAGAATAGAATAGAATATCCTTTATTAGTCCCTCAAGGAGAAATTTGCAGCATCACAGCAGCCAATTGACAGTAAGAAAAGAAAGAAATTTTTTTTAAATGTATCCTGAATACCTTTATAGAACAAAAACTCAATTGGAATGGACATTTAGATCCATTGAAAGGGGAGATTTTGTAATAAAAAGGCTCAAGTCAGACTTACTGAAAGTAAACTGAAGATGGACGCCTGCTATTGGTCATACAGGTAAAGCATCATTCTCCTCCCACATCGCTATCTGCATTTTTAAAATCTCCTTTGCTGCAGGAAACAGCAACCACCTCCAAGCAGCAACGTACATGGAGTCTATCCCAGCTGACTGAGGGTGAAGACAGGGAACACCTGGACAGGTAACAGTCTATCACACGGCTACATATAGAGACAAACGATCACACTCACATTCACACCTACAGGCAGTTTAGAATCACCAGTTAACCTCAGCATGTTTTTGGACTGTGGGAGGAAGCTGGAGAACCTGGAGGAAACTCACACATGCACAGGGAGAACATGGAAGCTCCATGCAGAAAGATCCCAGGAAGACCGGGACACAAACCGGGGATCATCTAGCTGCAAGGCGACAGTGCTAACCACCAAGCCACTGTGCAGCCATGACTAAAATCAGACTTTAGAAATTGTAAACTTATTATTTAATCACATACACAAAGTTGTTCTTATTTTTGCTCATTATTAATCTATAAATAATCTGCAAAATATCTGTTAAATAAAAATAAAGCCATTAACTTAACCTTTCTATGGTCAGTGATGCTTATGTCCAGCAGCAAGGGGCGCTAATAAATGAAGCCTAAGGTCGCACTTGTTTGAAAAGCTGTATCTTATGTTTATAGATTTGTATGAACACCATTGATTTCTCACACAGATGATTTTCCGCCAGTGAAAGAGACATCAGTAAATCCAGCAAGGCTGCTGTTTGCTTTGAAGAGAACAGAGAACCTAATTACCCTTATTTACAGGACGCTTCTGAGTAAAGCATCAGATTATCTCGCTGTGACAGACTCACTTGCCTAATAAATATGATCATTAGGATTTTCACTTCTCCAAGCTACGCCTTGTGGATATTACTGCTTTGCTGGCAATCAGATAGATGCAAAAAAGAGAAATGCATCTTTGAAGTAAAGGGCAGAGAACCCCATCGTGAGTTATTATGGATGTGTTGGAGGAATTTATAGAGTGTTATTGACGCCTGAAAACCCACAGGGATGTCGCACACACGCAGATTAACACAGTAAGGAAAAAGCAAATGTACGGTATAATCACCCTCAGAAAACTGTTTTTTTTAAAAAATGTTTTCCTGTCTGAGTCTGGTAACGGTTTTCAGCAAATAAACGTCGCAGGTAGATAAAGTGGGACACGGTGATGAAACAGAGTCGGCCCCGTTAAGGTTCCATACGTCCCCACAGGCACGTTTATGCTATATTGATGAGCAAATTAACAGGCTGTGATTCGACTAGAGAGGGATTCTATGAATTCAATTGTGATTTAAATAGCACAGCCCACACCGGATGACTTTCAATGGGAAGCGGGAAATTGGCTGGTGCTAAATTGAGTTGTGCTTGTTATGATGAATGCTCAGCAGCATATCAATTTGAACTTAATTCATCCTCACACCCAGCGCTTACACTGAAGCACATAACCCCAGCCGTATGTACAAACACTTATCTAATGTGTATATTCAGTCAATTGTGTCGATAATTCCGCGATGACTCCTCTGACTGAACCTGTGCAGTTTGGATGCTAAACTTTATGAACTCTTCCTCCTCTCTGCTGTTATTCTGAGACCCAATTAGACGTACATATCCCACACAATGCTGCGGTTGGAGGCCAGAGAGCGTCTGTTTGTCCAAAGGGAAGAGGCGTGGGAGAAAGGCATACCCGCCAACACGCTGCACTGGGCATGGTGCATATCAATAGAAGCAGTAACTAATAACACTGGCTGCAGGTATGTCTCCCAACATCAGAGGAAGACGAGTGCAAAGGTTGTTTCATCTTTTATAGATCCCGTTTGAAAGCAGCAATTGCCTCAAAGAAAGACTGAGTGAAGAACCAAAGAGTGAGAATCGAAAGCCAGAGTGTGTGTGTGTGTGTGTGTATGTGTGTGTGTGTGTGTGTGCAGCTCGTTGGTGTGTTGATGTGTCGTATAAAGCTTGTGTTTTTGTGTGTATAATGTGCCCCGGCAGTGTAACTGGTCTGTTTGCAACAATCTCGCCTTGTCTTTGAAATTGTTTATGTAGGCCCAGATCCCTACGGTCGGATAAGCACGGGGCTGTAGGGTTCCCTGTGGAGGTCAGACTTTCTAAAGCCCCCCCTCCCTCATTTGCGATTGCCCTGTGTGATAGCACCCAGCAGGCCTGAGAACGCAGGCCTAATGTTCTGGATGGATGGTGCCATGAAAGAAGACAATTATCAGGCAGTGAGCGAGGTCTCCCAGGGTTATGGTTTTAGTCAGATTATTTATTTTATGTAGTTTTTGAAGCAGGAGCTTTAAAGTTTAACAGCCCTAGGGTTACTTTTTTTCCTTTTTGCAGAGCCCTGACTGTGTGTATTTGTGTGCGAGGGTGTATTGCAGGGAATAGGGTTTTTGATGATGTAATTGGCTATTATTGGATGTTTTCAGGCAATAACGCTGTGCTTTTGTGTTTTGTTTTAAGGTGTAGTATGTGTGATATTGAATCGACTCCACGCAAGCCCTTTCTACACCCTTCAGCGTGTTGGCCGTAGCAGCTGCTCTATACGTACACCACAGGAACGGAGGTAGATGGGATTAGAGAGATTACAAGTGTTCCAATAGAAAGTAATGCTTCTTTATTACAGTACATTTAGAAGTGACAAAAAAGTCTGTATCAGAAGCATTTAAATGTGTGTTTATAAGACTGTATGTAGGTGAGAGAGATAGAAATGATCAGACTAAGAGCAGAAGGGTTCATCTACTGGATATGGATTTGCCCCGGTTTCCTCCTTAAAGCACAAATTTTCAGTTTTACTTTTCTGTTTTTGTATAGATTAAACAAATACTTAATGAAGTGTTAATTATGGATCTTTAGAGGTGCTGACAGGTGTATCTGGCTAACTGTTTCATCTTCTCCAGTTCTGTACTCAATTAATCCACAGATATGAAATTGATATTGATTCTTTCATCTTGTATTTAGCAAAATTTCAAAACATTCCTTTAAAATTTTGGCATAATTTCAGTTTTATAGGATGTTTACTAGTCAGCTGTGGTTAAGAATCTGGGTCCACGCAGCTAGAATTTTTCATTCCAAAAACATTCTGAGTAAGGTTTGCAAAGTTCAGTGAGAAGATTTAGTTCCCAAAATGTTCTGTTTAAACGTAACATACCTAAAAATATTCCAAAAATATTTAGTTGTTAAACTGTTAGACAATAATGTTCTCAAAACTGAATTCTGCAATGAGAACGTTCTTCCTTTGTTATCATGTAACAGTGTGGGAACGTTGTATAGATTCTGTAATGTGTTCCTTCAGTAACTTCCCCAAAACGTCCTCAGAACATTGGAGGCAGAACGTTCCACCTTTGTTTGTATATCACATTACAGGAACGTCTTCTAAACAATGTCCTGTCATCTGAAACCTCGATAACATCTCAAAAACATTTTCTGAATGTTGCATTGAGAACTTCCTTCTTTTGTTATCATTGAGGAACGTTCTATAAGTTGTTCCCTCAACAACAAGGCAAAATATTCCACCTTTGACATGTTACGTTACAGGAACGTTATTAAACGTTCTGTATGAAACACATTGTGTCATCTGAGGCCTTTGAGAACACCATACCTTTGTTTTCATTGTCTAAACGTGTCATAGAAGAATGTTCTGTAATGTGTTCCTCAGCAACATCCCCAATATGCCATCAGAACTTTGCAGGCAGATTGTTTCACCTTTGTTAATATGTCACATTATAGGAATGTTCTGGACATGTTTTGAAGGTTGGTTTGAGAACATTCCTCCTTTGTTATCATGGAACATCATTTGTGTTCCTGACGACATCCTCCAAATGTTCTCTGCTGGGGTTAAAGGGCTTAATTCACTTTAAACGTCATGGGAACATTATTTGAAATGTTAAATATCCTTAATAAATATTAGATTCAAACTTTTAAAACGTCATTAGAACTTGTAAGTAATGCTAGCCAGTGTTGTGGGAACATGTCCTGCTAGCTGGGTATGAACAAATACGTCATGATCCCTCTTAGAACATCAGATTATAGTGCGGTTATGTAAAGCCTCGAGGCAGAGTAAGTGTCTCGCTGAGTCAAATTTCTGATCATGGTCAATCCAGTCTAAGGCTGACTGTTAAAGTACTACTGATAAAATTAATAGTTGTAGGAGATTTGATTACTACTAAGCTTCATCAGGCCACCACATCAGCTGAATGCTTTACTTGGAAATCAATAAAAAACAAAAGTATGTCTTACCTGAACCCCAATGAGCTCTACTAAACTATCCACTTGTGCCTGCAGTAAAACTTTCACTTGCCAAGGGGTTAGGTGAAATATTCACTGAGCTTTAGGTTCATCTGAGGTAACAAAAAGACAGACAAAAACTAAAGCAAATTCTTTAGGGAAGAGTAAAATCATACATTGTCCACCTCAGTGTCCCCAAAAGAGTGCCTTCCTATTGGTGCTGTGCCACTCTTCCATCTTCTTCCTTCCTTCTGCCCTCTGACATCCTGGTATTACATCTGAATCTTCTATTTTATATTTGCAGTCAGTATCAACCTGCAACCATGCTGCTGATTGATTACTGAGCAGAAACCAAACAATCCTGAATGCCTATCTATGTGATTTAGATCATGCATGTATAGTGGAGGTGTGTGCAGGATTCTCTGGTTTTTCCACAGACTTTAGGATTTGAATTGAACTGACCGAACAGCAGAGATTAAACATCATATTAAAGGCCGTGCTTTATAGGAATGCACATCCTCCTGTAGAATATCCTGTTCTGTTTTGCCAGATAATGTAAAAAGCTTTTGTAACAAAATGTTGTCCCTGCAGGGTATCTGTTCCTTGTGTGTTTTTCTTATAGAGAGAATGAGCTTTGAATGTGTGTTTGTATACGCCTCGTGGCATGCTTCAGGCCATGAGCTAAACTGCTGGGCACCATAGAGCAGCACAAGCGCTATCTGAGGGTATATAGTACACTAGTTGCAGTGCCGTACGGATCATAATTACACAAGCCCAATTCAGTGTTTATCAATGAGCCTGAAGTCTGTGAGGATAAATGCTTAGCCACATTATCTCATTGGAGATTCATAGTTGTATTTGTGCAGAACCTTCAGTTACAGCGGCTCCGTATGCGTGGCCAATAATACTACTTCCTGTGCAATCAGCCTCACTACTTTCCCAGCAAGCGGCCCCATGTCTCCTGCAATTACATCCTCCCTCTGTAATCTGTACTTCCACCCAAATGAGACCAGCCTGAGTAATTTGCGTGAAGATTCGCCAAATTAAGAAATATAATGGGCGAAAATCCGGTCTGTTCTCCTGGTTATTGAATACAGCAGCGCCGAAAGCACTGCTCTCTTTGTACCCCATTGTTTCTAGTGGCTAATCACATTCACATCCCAATCCTGCGAGGCCGAGCCTCTCCCGAACGGAAAACAAAGGTGATCATGACAATCTGTAATATTAATCTGATTGGGTTAACAGTGTCTCTGGGGCTGCTCCTGCTTGACTCCTCGACCACCTGTGGCTGTATTTTAATCCGATTGCACTAATTGCATATTCAGAATCAAGGCCTCGCCACCGTCTCCCCCCATGACTTTTACACATAACTTCTAATAGAACACCCTGTATTTCACATGAACACACACAAATTTGTAAATAATTACTATCACATGGGGGGAAAATAATAGGCGGCCCCAATTCAAATTCACTAGCTGGAGGCAGTGTGGTAATCACGGAGGAGAGCGGGACAGCGAGGATAAGGGATAAGGGGTGAGGAGAGAGAGGGGAAGGTAATCACATTGTATAACAACCACAGAGTCTGACAGTTTGAAAAGAAAAAGAGTTCAGAGTGAATAATGAGCAACTTTGTACATAGTACTTATGACTATATGTGCTACATCATTTGTCAGTAACAACTGTGTGTTCTTTGCTTCAAAACACCTGTTACACATTGTTAAAACAAACTCGGCACAAGCTAATGGATTCATTGTTCGCTTATGGATGGCTCCTTTCAAATAGCCAGGTATATTTCGCCGGCCACGGGGGCTATATTTGTTACTTAAAAGCAAACAACATACGCATTCTGGGAAGTTGGTGATGGATTGGATGTGTTATCTGCCTATTAGCACAACAGCCCATTATCAGTGTGCCCAGGTTACTGCGCTAGCTGTAAAGCAATAAAGACAGGCTGATTCGAGCCACCGCTGAGTAGGAGTTCAGTGGCTGCCTGCGTCCTATCACTTTCAAATGAGCACCACAAATCACTTCAGCGGGATGCCTGCACCAGTAATGTGGCCATCAGCATATGAAAATATGTATGGGAGACCATCCAATTTGCTGCCAGCAGATAGAAGGAAGGAACCCGCAGTGTGCTGAGTGATTGTTAGATGGCTAGTCGCCGTGCATGCATACAGTGTGTGTATGTATGACTCCCAATGTGCATGTCTTGTTAATAACCGGCAGAACATGTTATTGCATGTAACCCGTGTAAACAACATTTTTTAAAATCATCAGAAATTGGACAGCGGTCGTTGCATTAATAAGCAAATCCGGAAAGAATCACAGTATAACAAGACAACCAGGGGGAAAAGTTGGGCTTGTTCGGTGCCTGTCTTCATGTACAATTTGTTTTTGTGTATATGTGTGTGTGTGTGTGTGTGGAAACATGCCTGTCTGCTTGTGATGGTGTGTGTGTGTGTGTGTGTGTGTGTGTGTGTGTGTGTGTGTGTGTGTGTGTGTGTGTGTGTGCGTGTGGAAACATGCCTGTCTGCTTGTGATGATGTGTGTGTGTGTGTGTGTGTGTGTGTGTGCGCGGCTCGTATTTTGTACAAACCAGTCCGATTGTCACGAGGGTGTTTTGTGTGCACTTTGTTCTCCACACTGATCCTGTCCCCGGCAGAAAATAATTACAGTCTGTTTGCGAGCGGAGGGAGGACAACACAGAAAGCCAGCCTCATTTTACTGCTTCAGAGGACGTCACATCACCCAGGAAGAACAAGAGGAGGAGAGGGGGTGACAGAGGGAGAGACAATAGCAGACGAGACCATTAGATGAGAATGCTAATTACTCCACCTTATATTGGACATCTGTCAAAGCACCCACTTCACGTGATAAATCTAAACCTTGTGTGCTTAACACACACTTCACACATGGGCACTTGGAGGTAAATCACATCTCTTTCTTACTCCAAACAGCTGGAATAATAAGGTTGGTTTGGTTTTTTTGGGGGTAGACTAAACAGCAGGAAAAAAAGTAATAATCACAAGCAAAGCATTCACCGATTTTCAAGATAAATCAGACAACACAGTGGTGGAGACAATGCTGCCTCTTTTATAAGGATTTATTGCACGCGTGCTCACAAATGCGCCCACAGACGGCGTCGACCCCCCTCTCGAAGAACTCAACCCGAGGATTTACATATTGTACACTCAGACATGCATACACACTCATTAGGAGAGGGGCTCGTGCATGCTATATGCTCCGTGATGGTAGATGATACCCACCCTCTTGACAAGAGATCTAAGAGAGATCCCTGTGTAAGAGAAAACAGCGTTGAAGGCTCCTAATATCTTTGATAGCGTCGTTATGGTAATGATCAGGCGCGATGTAAAATTCATGAAGTGTACCTAGCATTTGAGGATTGCCAATACTTGTTCTGCTGGCAAGGAGGAGGATACAGAAAACATGTTAGAGAAGTCGCGCATGCAGATGTTGTTGTGCTCGCGCCCTAATTGTTTTTCGACAGTTAAGTGCAGCTAAATGACTTTCATGTGTTGGCATGTATGCACAAGGAGGGAATTGCTTCTTACCTTTTTCTTTCAGCTGTTTGGCAGAGTGCTTGTTGGAACAAAACATCGCCTTCCTAATTATTGCAACCATTAGACCTATTAATTTGCCCAGTCAAACAATCCAGACAGACGTTGTATAAAAATACCACCAATAGAAATATTGTGATTTCCCAGTGAACATCTAAGCTCAGCCAAACACAAGAAAAACATGCAAAAACAATCAGAAGGGGTCTGCAGCGGAAACCTGGACCATTCTGTCACTTCAAAAAGTCTCTGCATCAACCTGTCCATCAGTGACAGTTATGAGTTAGGACTCTACCTCTCTGATAGTGACTGTGTACGCTGTGTGTGTGTGTGTGTGTGTGTGTGTGTGTGTGTGTGTGTGTGTGTGTGTGTGTGTGTGTGTGTGTGTGTGTGTGTGTGTGTGTGTGCGCACGCGCCTAAGATCTCTGAGGAGTGTCTTTCAAACAAATTTCCATTGAGCACTCATCAGTAGGAGGTCCAGGTCCATTGGAGTCGGCGTATTCACTCTGAAATCACACAGCTAACCAGGACTGTCAGCCAATCAGGATGTTTTTGATTTTTCTTGAAATCCACACTCAGTTCAGATTAACCTGGACTCCGACACAGACATCAGAATGGAGTGTGATTAGATGGCTGTGGATGTTCACATCTGGGGAACAATTAGCCCGGATGCACAGCCAAGCTGGAGTGAACAGAAGTGACAGTCCTGTCAGGTTTGACAAGTGACTTGAGCTGTTCCAAATTTAGAGCCATTGAAGTTACACGAGGGTGAAATCAGGTCAGAGACATGTAAAGTGAAGAGGGGTCACTTTGCCTTGGGAACCACTGTCACCTCGCAGGAACACATGAAAGAACTGTAACAAATGTAAATGTGAATTTTGCTGTGGTTCGGAAATTCAAGAAAACTCCTGCTGGCTGCTGGGTTTGGTCAGAACAGGATTACAGTTACAGTCTAGAAACTATTCTATTCTGTTGAGCCAATGCACAGGATGATGTTGTCCACACATGCCCAGTGCAATATGCATTACCTCGTCCAAGTCAACATTTCCTGTATGTCTGGGCACAGACGGATCCAGTCCAAGCTTCATGTTAGCTTCTCTCTTTGGTCTTATTCGGAGGCACTGGAAAGATTCCCAGATCCTGGAGGTCATAAATGTCCTGGGTATCACAATTTCAAAGGATCTTTTGGTTGAATTCCATTGACTCTTCTTGAACCTGCAACTTTTTTAATTCCCTGATTAACATAATACATATTTTACCTGGAATCCACCAGTCTAAACAAAGCTGCAGAGGTTTCCACGAGTTATAACAGAGCAATTATGTGACCATCAGCGTGTCACCATGTACACCGCTACCTACCAGGTGTTACATTGTTTCCGTTGTATGATTTTTTCTGCCTCTTATCAAAGCTGAAGGATGAAAACAAAAGGAAATAGTTTCCTTTCACAAACTGGACACTGGTGGATTGCCAGTGACGAAATGACAAGGAATGTCTGTCAGTTGGATATTTGATGTGGGCTCGAATTGAATGAGCGCACGTGAGCAGAAAAAGCAAACAGTCTTTGAAGTACATTATTTCATGACACGCTGTCTTCATTGGTGGATGTGAGGTAGTGAATTAGTCGAGGAATGTAAGCGATTTTCTTCAAGAGCGTCCAACAGATTTAAGAATTAACATCTGGGACTCCTAAACTCTGCTCCAGTTCACTTCATTTCATTTTTAACTCATTAGGAGAACTTCCTCTGACTCCGGGAACACACATAAAGAGCAGACAGATAAAGCCCTGGAGCATGGAATATGTAAAGATTCTAATCTATAGCCTTTCATTCAGTTATTGTCAAGTCAAACTGGGAGAAGCTGAAACCTCATAGAAAGAAGAAGCTGAAATCTGATAGAAAGAAGAAGCATTCGTACAGGTGCTCCACTCAGCTGGGGCGGAACCAATCTGCGGCTGCAGGTTTACTACCTGCAGCATAAAAAGAGACACACGCAGCACTGAGGAGGAACGGAGAATGAATGAGCTCCTCAAACAAAGTGGCTGTGAGCGTGAGGATCTGCGGCAAACTGTGCAGGACTGCTTCATCTACAAAAATCCGGGTAGCAGCCGGTAAGAGCAGAATCATGAAAGATCTGGGAGACTGTTTAACCTGCCGATGTGAGCCGCTGCAGAACGTGCTAGCATTAGCATTAGCCACGGAGATCAACGTCAGCCACCAGCGGCTGGTTGATAACTTTCTTATGTCTGTATGCCAAAATTGCTGTGTGTTTGTAATTGCTTAATTGAAAATAAGATTGCAGGCTAATTGGTGCTAATTAGAGGTTTTCCAGCTAAGGTTAAAAACCAGTTAATTCATTCTGTTTGTAATGGTGGGTTTGTACTATGCACTTTATTCTATTTGTTTATTTATTGGATCTGGAACGGAATGCACTTTAAAAATCACTTTATGCACTTTAAATAATTTTAAAAATATGAATTAAAAAGTATAAAAATAGTTTAAAAAGTCTGATAGAAATGTTGAGTAAAATTTGTTAAAATGTGATTAAAGTCAACTCTTTGAAATGTAGCTAAATTCATATGCGGCATAGGATTTGTTGAAAATTGGTCATGCCATGGTTTGTTGCTTGAGTTATTTGATGTTGAGGTTAACAAACATAAATTGAGCGGCATTTACTAATGAGGTGATGCTGTATATGGGGAATGGCTGTTACTATCTGCCAAATGCAATATTGTGAACATTGTTCTTTTGTGTTTTGTTTAAAGGTTTTTCACCTAAACCTATCAACTAACCCTATCAACTAAATCTATCACCTAAGTTGCCATCGTTGTATTCCATGACCTTGCAACCATTGCAAAATAAAAGAGAAAGAAAAGAAAGCAACTGTTTGACTCATGAGTGGAGTCCCGCTCATAACCTGGGTAGATGAAACGTCCTTTTTCAAGTGGGGAAACTGCACACAAACCCTCAAAAATCATCAATGATATTCACGCGTCATTGAAAGTGGCAGAACACATGACAGTGAAAATCCGCTGCAGTAGCGCAGTACTGAAGATCCAGGAAGCGAGAGCTGAGGTCCAATCTGGAATCCTGAAAAGGACAACCTAAAGCATATTAAAGTGCCTTTTATTACGTCATTGGAGGAAAAATCTGAACTGGATATAAGCATGGCTGGTCAAGAACTCAAATCAGCTGAGCAGCTCAAGGTGGAGAGGACCACAGCGGAAAGACTGTTTTCTCGTGTTGTTAACAGCATTATGAGGACCTACAGAGACATGTCTGAAGAGGAGCTCAGAGACAGTTTCAATAAACTCACAATAGAGGCAGAGAAAGTCATGGAATCCAATGATGATGTGGAGGCTGGGCTTATCGCAGAGCTAGAGGCGGCACCTGACACAAGTGGAGGAGCTGTGTTGACCGAGCAGCAGAGAGCCGACATAGAAAAGACTGTGAAAGAATGTGAGATGAAACTCAAGGAGGTCAAAGCGCTCATCCAGGAGACTGTGGACTAACTTCGGGAATGCTGAACTACCCACTGCGATACAGGCAGCTGAGGCTGCGTGTAATCTCCCTGCTGCGACACGACCTGATGGGAATGAGGAGGCATATGATTTTAGACTCACTCACCTGCAGGAGCTAGCGAAGACTGCAAAGGAGGTGTATAGCCGGTGGAAACGTTGGGTTCCCCCAGATGAGCAGCAGGCTTTCCAGAGTTGCTTAAGGGAGCTGGAACTCTCTGTCCCAAAATTAGTCTCCAGAAAGGCCGATTTCATCCATGCAAGGGTTAAAGATGAGGCTGAACGACGGACACAGAGCAGCAGTGCTTTCAGTTATCCAGTGCCAACCATCCGGTTAAGACCTGTGGCCCTTCCCAGGTTTGCAGGAAACAGGCGCGATTTCCCTAAGTGGAGAAGGGACTGGGAAGCACTGCAGAACCAAGGTGAACCCACAGGTTCGAAAGAAGTGAAAAAGTTCCAATTACTGGACAGTATTGAGGATAAGATCACAAGAGACCTTCGGCTCACATCCTACAGCACAGCTGATGGCATCTTTCGTGTCCTGGAGAACCGCTTTGGCAACCAAACATCAATTGCTATTGAAGTTGTGGAAGACCTACAGAAGATGCCAGCTGTGAAAGGTCATCAGCCACGGAAAATAGTGGAATTAATTCCAGCTGTGGAAAAGGCACTTCAGGATCTGAGTGACCTAGGAGAAACAGGTGCCATTAAAAACCCACTGGTGACAAAATCCATTGAAAGCAAACTTCCAGAACACCTCAAGAAGGAATGGCTGGTTTATGCTGCTGACAGGAGGAATGCTGTGACACCAGAGAAGCGGTTCGATAGTCTCTTAACGTTATTCAAAGAACAGGAAAGCATATATGAGCAGCTCGAGCAGCTGAGGGAGGAAGAACCAGGTAAAAAAGAAACTAGGATTGAACCAAGACATACCAGAACCAGATCTACAAAAGCAGACAATGACCATCTAGTTTGTGTAGTCTGTGGTGATGGAAAGCACAAAAAAAGGCTCTACTTTTGCAAACAGTTTCGAGCACTAAAGCTAACGGATAAAAAAGCTGCAATAAGGAGGCTGGGAGCATGCAAAAAATGTCTCGAGGTTCATGATGACAGTTCATTCTGCAAGCCTACTTACCTGTGTAAAAACCCCGACTGCAAGAATGAACATGTTCCAGAGCATCACTACTACCTGTGTCCTAATGCTGAGACAAAGAAAAGGGGTACATGTCATAAAAAGAGCAGCTTCGGTTCAGATGAAGACAAAGGCCGGAGGAAGTACACAGAGGATCAAGAGGAGTTCTTAAGAAAACTCTCACCAGAGCTGGTAGAACAGTGCCGAGAAGTGTTCTCTAATACTGCATCTAGAGCTTTCAACACTGTAAAAGATCGACCAAGCTTACTCATGGATAGTGGAATGCAGGAGCTTCCAGGAATCATGATGCTTCTAGAGGTCACTGTAAATGCTGAACAGAAAATTGGGACATTAATTGACTTGGCTTCTGATACCAATTACATAACCCATAAGGCTGCAAGCGGGTTGAACCTCAGAAGTGAAGAAATCACCCTTATCTTTCATGGAGTTGGAGGGATGAAGGTTCACGTAGAGACGAAGCGGTACCTTCTAAAGATTCGAGTTAAAACCGCCAAAGGCACTCTGAAGTCTCATCAGTTGGTTTGTTATGGACTGGACAACATTGCAGATGTTCACAGGCATGTGACACCAAAGCAGCTGCAGAGGTTCTTTCCAGATGTCTCTCTTGAGGAACTAGTGAGGCCTAAAGAAATACAGCTACTCATCAGCCACAGAGAAGGCCAGCTAGCACCTCAGAGAATAAAAGCTGTTGGAGATCTCGTGTTGTGGGACGGACCACTTGGCAAGACAGTTGGAGGTTCTCATCCTGAGCTCTTTGAGGGACTTATCTTGTCAGCCCGTCTTTCCAGTACGCACTTTGCAAGATCCATGAGGACAGCTGTTGCAAAGTATGAGGAAGTCATTACCACTGTCAAGGTCAGCTTTCACCCAGCAAACAAGCTGCTGTAAAGTTCCATGAGTCAAGTACATCGGCCACCAAGCGGGATGACTTCTTGGAATGGTGGAGGTGGGATAGTATTGGAGCAGCATGTGAACCCAAATGTGGAGGCTGTCGCTGTGGAAACTGCCAGCCAGGTGACAACGAAATGTCTCTTGCTGAGGAGAGAGAGCTTGAGATAATAAGACAGGGCCTCACATATGTCATAGAGGACAGCCACAGTAAAGAACCACATTAGCACACAAAGTATCCCTGGCTAGAGGATCCAGGATCCCTGACAAATAACAGAACAGCAGTGGAAGCTACATTTCACAGGACAGAGAGGCAGCTATCCAAGGAACCTGAATGGAAGGGAGCCTACGCCGCACAAATGCACGACATGGTGAATAGAAAAGCTGCGGTTAAACTGTCCAGAGAGAGGATTATCAATTGGAATGGACCAGTTTGGTACGTGAGCCACCTAATTGCTCCTAACCCTCACTCTGTTACTACCCCAGTGAGACTTGTATGGAACAGCAGTCAAAAGTTCTACTACACTACAGGTCTTCACTGTCTTCCTTTCCACTTACCTACTGAATGATTCCAACAAACGGGCCCAAAAAGCAACTTAGAGAAAAACGTCATAGTTTCGTATGTCGTCTAAAACGTCAGAGTTTAGTATGTCGTCCAAAATATGACAAAAATGCCGTAGTTTAGTATGTTGGCCAACAAATGGAAAAGGGATGTGCCTGGATAGCTCAACTGGTTCAGAAGGTAATTCATAAACAAGACTGAGTCAGAAACGCAGGTTCGATTCCAGTTCATGCCCTTTTACTGCAGGTCTTTGCTGTCTTCCTTTAGACTTACCTATTGAATGATGCCAACAAAAGGGCCTAAAAAGCAACTTGGAAAAAAACGTCATAGTTTAGTATGTCGTCCAAAATGTGACAAAAATGTCATAGTTTAGTATGTCGTCCAAAATGTCATAAAAATGTAATAGTTTAGTATGTTTTCTTTGAAAGAAAAATCATCATGAATTTTGCCACAAAAAAAACGCCTTACTATACTATGTCAAAAAAAAAAAGTGATTTTTCAACATGTTGTAAAAATGTGCCATATGAGGAAATAATGTAAAGGAGGCCATGAAAATCACTATGGTAAAGTTTCCTTTGAAAAAAATATCATCATGAATTTTGGCGCAAAAAAAACGCCATAGTATACTATGTCGAAAAATGCGATTTTTCAACACGTTGTAAAAACGTGCCATATGATGAAATAATGTAAAGGAGGCTGTGAAAAACACTCCAGAAAGGTTTTCTTTGAAAAAAAAAATCATCATGAATTTTGGCACAAAAAACGCCTTATGTCGAAAAAAAATGCAATTTTTCAACATGTTGTAAAAACGTGCCATATGATTAAATAATGTAAAGGAGGCCGTGAAAAACACTATGGTAAGGTTTTCTTTGAAAAACAAATCATCATGAATTTTGGCACAAAAAAAAAATGCCTTACTATACTATGTCGAAAAAAAATGCAATTTTTCAACATGTTGTAAAAGCGTGCCATATGATGAAATAATGTAAAGCAGGCTGTGAAAAACACTCCAGAAAGGTTTTCTTTAAAAAAAAAAAAAAAAAAAATCATCATGAATTTTGGCGCAAAAAAACGCCATAGTATACTGTGTCGGAAAAAAAATGCTATTTTTCAGCATGTTGTAGAAACGTGCATTATGAGGAAATAATGTAAAGTAGGCTGTGAAAAACACTATGGTAAGGTTTTCTTTGAAAGAAAAATCATCGTGAATTTTGCCACAAAAAAAAACGCCTTACTATACTATGTCGAAAAAAAAAGTCATTTTTCAACATGTTGTAAAAATGTGCCATATGAGGAAATAATGTAAAGGAGGCCATGAAAAACACTATGGTAAAGTTTCCTTTGAAAAAAATATCATCATGAATTTTGGCGCAAAAAAAACGCCATAGTATACTATGTCGAAAAATGCGATTTTTCAACACGTTGTAAAAACGTGCCATATGATGAAATAATGTAAAGGAGGCTGTGAAAAACACTCCAGAAAGGTTTTCTTTGAAAAAAAAAATCATCATGAATTTTGGCGCAAAAAACGCCTTATGTCGAAAAAAAATGCAATTTTTCAACATGTTGTAAAAGCGTGCCATATGATGAAATAATGTAAAGGAGGCCGTGAAAAACACTCCAGAAAGGTTTTCTTTAAAAAAAAAAAAACATCATGAATTTTTGCACAAAAAAAAATGCCATAGTATACCATGTCGAAAAAAAATGCAATTTTTCAACATGTAAAAACGTGCCATATGAGGAAATAATGTAAAGGAGGCCATGAAAAACACTATGGTAAGGTTTTCTTTGAAAAACAAATCATCATGAATTTTGGCACAAAAAAAAAATGCCTTACTATACTATGTCGAAAAAAAATGCAATTTTTCAACATGTTGTAAAAATGTGCCATATGAGGAAATAATGTAAAGGAGGCCGTGAAAAACACTATGGTAAAGTTTCCTTTGAAAAAAATATCATCATGAATTTTGGCGCAAAAAAAACGCCATAGTATACTATGTCGAAAAATGCGATTTTTCAACACGTTGTAAAAACGTGCCATATGATGAAATAATGTAAAGGAGGCCGTGAAAAACACTATGGTAAGGTCTTCTTTGAAAAAAATGTCATGAATTTTGGCACAAAAAAATGCCTTACTATACTATGTCGAAAAAAAAATGCAATTTTTCAACATGTTGTAAAAACATGCCATATGATGAAATAATGTAAAGGACGCCGTGAAAAACACTATGGTAAGGTTTTCTTTGAAAAAAAAACATCATGAATTTTGCCACAAAAAAACGCCTTTACTATACTATGTCGAAAAAAAATTCCATTTTCAACATGTTGTAAAAACATGCCATATGATGAAATAATGTAAAGGAGGCTGTGAAAAACACTCCAGAAAGGTTTTCTTTGAAAAAAAAATCATCATGAATTTTGGCGCAAAAAAACGCCTTAGTATGTCGAAAAAATAATGTGATTTTTCACCATGTTGTAAAAACGTGCCATATGATGAAATAATGTAAAGGAGGCCGTGAAAAACACTCCAGGAAGGTTTTCTTTTAAAAAAAAAAAAAAAAAACATCATGAATTTTGGCGCAAAAAAAACGCCATAGTATACTATGTCGAAAAAAAATGCGATTTTTCAACATGTTGTAAAAACGTGCCATATGATGAAATAATGTAAAGTAGGCTGTGAAAAACACTCCAGAAAGGTTTTCTTCGAAAAAAAAATCATCATGAATTTTGGCGCAAAAAAACGCCTTACTATGTCGAAAAAATAATGTGATTTTTCAACATGTTGTAAAAACGTCCCATATGAGGAAATAATGTAAAGTAGGCCGTGAAAAACACTCCAGAAAGGTTTTCTTTGAAAAAAAAACCATCATGAATTTTGGCGCAAAAAACGCCTTACTATACTATGTCGAAAAAAAAATTCCATTTTCAACATGTTGTAGAAACGTGCCATATGATGAAATAATGTAAAGGAGGCCGTGAAAAACACTATGGTAAGGTTTTCTTTGGAAAAAAAATCATCATGAATTTTGGCGCAAAAAAAACGCCTTACTATACTATGTCGAAAAAAAATTAAATTTTTGAACATGTTGTAAAAACATGCCATATGATGAAATAATGTAAAGGAGGCTGTGAAAAACACTTCAGAAAGGTTTTCTTTGAAAAAAAAAATCATCATGAATTTTGCCACAAAAAAAACGCCTTTACTATACTATGTCGAAAAAAAAATTCCATTTTCAACATGTTGTAGAAACGTGCCATATGATGAAATAATGTAAAGGAGGCCGTGAAAAACACTATGGTAAGGTCTTCTTTGAAAAAAATATCATGAATTTTGGCACAAAAAAATGCCTTACTATACTATGTCGAAAAAAAATGCAATTTTTCAACATGTTGTAAAAACGTGCCATATGATGAAATAATGTAAAGGAGGCCGTGAAAAACACTCCAGGAAGGTTTTCTTTAAAAAAAAAAAAAAAAAAAAATCATCATGAATTTTGGCACAAAAAAAAAAAGCCATAGTATACTATGTGGGAAAAAAAATGCAGTTTTTCAACATGTAAAAACGTGCCATATGATAAAATAATGTAAAGGACGCCGTGAAAAACACTATGGTAAGGTTTTCTTTGAAAAAAAAATCATCATGAATTTTGGCGCAAAAAAAACGCCATAGTATACTATGTCGAAAAAAAATGCGATTTTTCAACATGTTGTAAAAACGTGCCATATGATGAAATAATGTAAAGTAGGCTGTGAAAAACACTCCAGAAAGGTTTTCTTTGAAAAAAAAATCATCATGAATTTTGGCGCAAAAAAACGCCTTACTATGTCGAAAAAATAATGTGATTTTTCAACATGTTGTAAAAACGTCCCATATGAGGAAATAATGTAAAGTAGGCCGTGAAAAACACTCCAGAAAGGTTTTCTTTAAAAAAAAAAATCATCATGAATTTTGGCGCAAAAAACGCCTTACTATACTATGTCGAAAAAAAAATTCCATTTTCAACATGTTGTAGAAACGTGCCATATGATGAAATAATGTAAAGGAGGCCGTGAAAAACACTATGGTAAGGTTTTCTTTGGAAAAAAAATCATCATGAATTTTGGCGCAAAAAAAACGCCTTACTATACTATGTCGAAAAAAAAATGCAATTTTTCAACATGGTGTAAAAACGTGCTATATGATGAAATAATGTAAAGGAGGCCGTGAAAAACACTCCAGAAAGGTTTTCTTTGAAAAAAAAATCATCATGAATTTTGGCGCAAAAAAAACGCCTTACTATACTATGTCGAAAAAAAATTTCCATTTTCAACATGTTGTAAAAACGTGCCATATGATGAAATAATGTAAAGGAGGCCGTGAAAAACACTCCAGGAAGGTTTTCTTTAAAAAAAAAAGAAATCATCATGAATTTTGGCACAAAAAAAAATGCCATAGTATACTATGTTGAAAAAAAATGCAATTTTTCAACATGTTGTAAAAACATGCCATATGATGAAATAATGTAAAAGAGGCTGCGAAAAACACTCCAGAAAGGTTTTCTTTGAAAAAAAAATCATCATGAATTTTGGCGCAAAAAACGCCTTACTATACTATGTCGAAAAAAAAATTCCATTTTCAACATGTTGTAGAAACGTGCCATATGATGGAATAATGTAAAGGAGGCCGTGAAAAACACTATGGTAAGGTTTTCTTTGGAAAAAAAATCATCATGAATTTTGGCGCAAAAAAAAACGCCTTACTATACTATGTCGAAAAAAAATTAAATTTTTCAACATGTTGTAAAAACATGCCATATGATGAAATAATGTAAAGGAGGCTGTGAAAAACACTTCAGAAAGGTTTTCTTTGAAAAAAAAATCATCATGAATTTTGCCACAAAAAAAACGCCTTTACTATACTATGTCGAAAAAAAAATTCCATTTTCAACATGTTGTAAAAACGTGCCATATGATGAAATAATGTCAAGGAGGCCGTGAAAAACACTCCAGGAAGGCTTTCTTTAAAAAAAAAAGAAATCATCATGAATTTTGGCGCAAAAAAAACGCCTTACTATACTATGTCGAAAAAAAAATGCAATTTTTCAACATGGTGTAAAAACGTGCTATATGATGAAATAATGTAAAGGAGGCCGTGAAAAACACTCCAGAAAGGTTTTCTTTGAAAAAAAAATCATCATGAATTTTGGCGCAAAAAAACGCCTTACTATGTCGAAAAAATAATGTGATTTTTCAACATGTTGTAAAAACGTCCCATATGAGGAAATAATGTAAAGTAGGCCGTGAAAAACACTCCAGAAAGGTTTTCTTTAAAAAAAAAAATCATCATGAATTTTGGCGCAAAAAACGCCTTACTATACTATGTCGA